>NC_134846.1:17814140-18114140 GCF_965363235.1 Mytilus galloprovincialis
GCAAAGTAGAAAAATTAATCTTGGCATTGAATATCGTAGTACAAGAATAGTTTCTCTTGCCAAAGTAGTAATATTATCATATTTTCAACATTTTGAAAAACTATAGTCTGTTTCAAAAACGTGTTTTTTCAAGAAATGGTTTCATATATAGCCATTCTTCAAAATTCGATGTAGCTTTTCCATATCAGAACGGTTTAGTTGACAATATGATCAGTGCTGGATGACCTTCGAAAAATTAGGCCAATAAATTAACATTATCTTCATGTGTCTTTGACCAGTACCGTATTTGGCGAAAAAATCAGTTCCAATTTTTGGCCTGATCGGCGGGCAAAAAATAATTCTACAAATTCAGAGAGAGATCAGATAATGTTTTGAAGATGTGATATCATCTAGATAGACGCCAGCGCGACTTTTGGCGCAGGCGCTTATTTTTCGGAAATTTTTTTCACTACCGTATAGGTTACAAGAGCGCAATTATTTGTTTACATTTAACCGGCAAGTTTTTTACCCCAAGATGGTACTCAGAATAGAATCCGATACGGCTTCTGATTGGTTGATACAGGATTGGAATTACATTTAATCGAAAGCTTATCCAATTAGGTTTAAAAATTGCCGAAAATCATATTCACATTTTACGAAGTATAGAAAATATCTTCAATTTCTGCACGTCGGAGCCATTAAAAATATGCCTTTTTCATTAAGCGAAAAAAGTAGACGATTTTTTTCAACTGCATTTTAAGGCAATTTGAGCCGCATGACCCTATATTTTTTTTTGGTTGTAATGCAACACTGGCATTTCTAGTAACAGGAACTGCCACCCGTTTTTCGCTAGTTTGTGTAGTCTTCGAGAAAAAAATACGGAACACTAGTGGTACCCTATGGAAAATGCATTACGAATAATTGCGCTCTTGTAACCTATAGAGAAATGACATTTTTTTTTAATAAGGCTTTGAAAAATATCAAAAATAGACATTTTGCTCGGGAAAAATGTGAAACAGTGAGAAACAGGGTCAAATGGACTTTTCATCAACGTGAGTTCGTGCTATAGTCTGTTTCCTATTTGTATTCATTTCTATATCTAAATCTAGGGTGGGCTCGAATGTCGACAAAGTATGAAGAGAATGCAACGTTTTTGTGATATCTACTGTTTTTATCGGAAAAAGCATGTATTTATCTTGAATTTGAAGGTAAATTTAGGGTTTTAACCATAATGACCGTGTCTCAGTTGCTGTTCTAGCAAAAAGCTAATTTCGTGAAAATTGGCCAAAAGGGTCCTTAAGCAAATACCAACCATTTAGTTAAATTGCAAAGTAGAAAAATTAATCTTGGCATTGAATATCGTAGTACAAGAATAGTTTCTCTTGCCAAAGTAGTAATATTATCATATTTTCAACATTTTGAAAAACTATAGTCTGTTTCAAAAACGTGTTTTTTCAAGAAATGGTTTCATATATAGCCATTCTTCAAAATTCGATGTAGCTTTTCCATATCAGAACGGTTTAGTTGACAATATGATCAGTGCTGGATGACCTTCGAAAAATTAGGCCAATAAATTAACATTATCTTCATGTGTCTTTGACCAGTACCGTATTTGGCGAAAAAATCAGTTCCAATTTTTGGCCTGATCGGCGGGCAAAAAATAATTCTACAAATTCAGAGAGAGATCAGATAATGTTTTGAAGATGTGATATCATCTAGATAGACGCCAGCGCGACTTTTGGCGCAGGCGCTTATTTTTCGGAAATTTTTTTCACTACCGTATAGAGAAATGACATTTTTTTTTAATAAGGCTTTGAAAAATATCAAAAATAGACATTTTGCTCGGGAAAAATGTGAAACAGTGAGAAACAGGGTCAAATGGACTTTTCATCAACGTGAGTTCGTGCTATAGTCTGTTTCCTATTTGTATTCATTTCTATATCTAAATCTAGGGTGGGCTCGAATGTCGACAAAGTATGAAGAGAATGCAACGTTTTTGTGATATCTACTGTTTTTATCGGAAAAAGCATGTATTTATCTTGAATTTGAAGGTAAATTTAGGGTTTTAACCATAATGACCGTGTCTCAGTTGCTGTTCTAGCAAAAAGCTAATTTCGTGAAAATTGGCCAAAAGGGTCCTTAAGCAAATACCAACCATTTAGTTAAATTGCAAAGTAGAAAAATTAATCTTGGCATTGAATATCGTAGTACAAGAATAGTTTCTCTTGCCAAAGTAGTAATATTATCATATTTTCAACATTTTGAAAAACTATAGTCTGTTTCAAAAACGTGTTTTTTCAAGAAATGGTTTCATATATAGCCATTCTTCAAAATTCGATGTAGCTTTTCCATATCAGAACGGTTTAGTTGACAATATGATCAGTGCTGGATGACCTTCGAAAAATTAGGCCAATAAATTAACATTATCTTCATGTGTCTTTGACCAGTACCGTATTTGGCGAAAAAATCAGTTCCAATTTTTGGCCTGATCGGCGGGCAAAAAATAATTCTACAAATTCAGAGAGAGATCAGATAATGTTTTGAAGATGTGATATCATCTAGATAGACGCCAGCGCGACTTTTGGCGCAGGCGCTTATTTTTCGGAAATTTTTTTCACTACCGTATAGGTTACAAGAGCGCAATTATTTGTTTACATTTAACCGGCAAGTTTTTTACCCCAAGATGGTACTCAGAATAGAATCCGATACGGCTTCTGATTGGTTGATACAGGATTGGAATTACATTTAATCGAAAGCTTATCCAATTAGGTTTAAAAATTGCCGAAAATCATATTCACATTTTACGAAGTATAGAAAATATCTTCAATTTCTGCACGTCGGAGCCATTAAAAATATGCCTTTTTCATTAAGCGAAAAAAGTAGACGATTTTTTTCAACTGCATTTTAAGGCAATTTGAGCCGCATGACCCTATATTTTTTTTGGGTTGTAATGCAACACTGGCATTTCTAGTAACAGGAACTGCCACCCGTTTTTCGCTAGTTTGTGTAGTCTTCGAGAAAAAAATACGGAACACTAGTGGTACCCTATGGAAAATGCATTACGAATAATTGCGCTCTTGTAACCTATAGAGAAATGACATTTTATTTTAATAAGGCTTTGAAAAATATCAAAAATAGACATTTTGCTCGGGAAAAATGTGAAACAGTGAGAAACAGGGTCAAATGGACTTTTCATCAACGTGAGTTCGTGCTATAGTCTGTTTCCTATTTGTATTCATTTCTATATCTAAATCTAGGGTGGGCTCGAATGTCGACAAAGTATGAAGAGAATGCAACGTTTTTGTGATATCTACTGTTTTTATCGGAAAAAGCATGTATTTATCTTGAATTTGAAGGTAAATTTAGGGTTTTAACCATAATGACCGTGTCTCAGTTGCTGTTCTAGCAAAAAGCTAATTTCGTGAAAATTGGCCAAAAGGGTCCTTAAGCAAATACCAACCATTTAGTTAAATTGCAAAGTAGAAAAATTAATCTTGGCATTGAATATCGTAGTACAAGAATAGTTTCTCTTGCCAAAGTAGTAATATTATCATATTTTCAACATTTTGAAAAACTATAGTCTGTTTCAAAAACGTGTTTTTTCAAGAAATGGTTTCATATATAGCCATTCTTCAAAATTCGATGTAGCTTTTCCATATCAGAACGGTTTAGTTGACAATATGATCAGTGCTGGATGACCTTCGAAAAATTAGGCCAATAAATTAACATTATCTTCATGTGTCTTTGACCAGTACCGTATTTGGCGAAAAAATCAGTTCCAATTTTTGGCCTGATCGGCGGGCAAAAAATAATTCTACAAATTCAGAGAGAGATCAGATAATGTTTTGAAGATGTGATATCATCTAGATAGACGCCAGCGCGACTTTTGGCGCAGGCGCTTATTTTTCGGAAATTTTTTTCACTACCGTATAGGTTACAAGAGCGCAATTATTTGTTTACATTTAACCGGCAAGTTTTTTACCCCAAGATGGTACTCAGAATAGAATCCGATACGGCTTCTGATTGGTTGATACAGGATTGGAATTACATTTAATCGAAAGCTTATCCAATTAGGTTTAAAAATTGCCGAAAATCATATTCACATTTTACGAAGTATAGAAAATATCTTCAATTTCTGCACGTCGGAGCCATTAAAAATATGCCTTTTTCATTAAGCGAAAAAAGTAGACGATTTTTTTCAACTGCATTTTAAGGCAATTTGAGCCGCATGACCCTATATTTTTTTTTGGTTGTAATGCAACACTGGCATTTCTAGTAACAGGAACTGCCACCCGTTTTTCGCTAGTTTGTGTAGTCTTCGAGAAAAAAATACGGAACACTAGTGGTACCCTATGGAAAATGCATTACGAATAATTGCGCTCTTGTAACCTATAGAGAAATGACATTTTTTTTTAATAAGGCTTTGAAAAATATCAAAAATAGATATTTTGCTCGGGAAAAATGTGAAACAGTGAGAAACAGGGTCAAATGGACTTTTCATCAACGTGAGTTCGTGCTATAGTCTGTTTCCTATTTGTATTCATTTCTATATCTAAATCTAGGGTGGGCTCGAATGTCGACAAAGTATGAAGAGAATGCAACGTTTTTGTGATATCTACTGTTTTTATCGGAAAAAGCATGTATTTATCTTGAATTTGAAGGTAAATTTAGGGTTTTAACCATAATGACCGTGTCTCAGTTGCTGTTCTAGCAAAAAGCTAATTTCGTGAAAATTGGCCAAAAGGGTCCTTAAGCAAATACCAACCATTTAGTTAAATTGCAAAGTAGAAAAATTAATCTTGGCATTGAATATCGTAGTACAAGAATAGTTTCTCTTGCCAAAGTAGTAATATTATCATATTTTCAACATTTTGAAAAACTATAGTCTGTTTCAAAAACGTGTTTTTTCAAGAAATGGTTTCATATATAGCCATTCTTCAAAATTCGATGTAGCTTTTCCATATCAGAACGGTTTAGTTGACAATATGATCAGTGCTGGATGACCTTCGAAAAATTAGGCCAATAAATTAACATTATCTTCATGTGTCTTTGACCAGTACCGTATTTGGCGAAAAAATCAGTTCCAATTTTTGGCCTGATCGGCGGGCAAAAAATAATTCTACAAATTCAGAGAGAGATCAGATAATGTTTTGAAGATGTGATATCATCTAGATAGACGCCAGCGCGACTTTTGGCGCAGGCGCTTATTTTTCGGAAATTTTTTTCACTACCGTATAGGTTACAAGAGCGCAATTATTTGTTTACATTTAACCGGCAAGTTTTTTACCCCAAGATGGTACTCAGAATAGAATCCGATACGGCTTCTGATTGGTTGATACAGGATTGGAATTACATTTAATCGAAAGCTTATCCAATTAGGTTTAAAAATTGCCGAAAATCATATTCACATTTTACGAAGTATAGAAAATATCTTCAATTTCTGCACGTCGGAGCCATTAAAAATATGCCTTTTTCATTAAGCGAAAAAAGTAGACGATTTTTTTCAACTGCATTTTAAGGCAATTTGAGCCGCATGACCCTATATTTTTTTTTGGTTGTAATGCAACACTGGCATTTCTAGTAACAGGAACTGCCACCCGTTTTTCGCTAGTTTGTGTAGTCTTCGAGAAAAAAATACGGAACACTAGTGGTACCCTATGGAAAATGCATTACGAATAATTGCGCTCTTGTAACCTATAGAGAAATGACATTTTTTTTTAATAAGGCTTTGAAAAATATCAAAAATAGATATTTTGCTCGGGAAAAATGTGAAACAGTGAGAAACAGGGTCAAATGGACTTTTCATCAACGTGAGTTCGTGCTATAGTCTGTTTCCTATTTGTATTCATTTCTATATCTAAATCTAGGGTGGGCTCGAATGTCGACAAAGTATGAAGAGAATGCAACGTTTTTGTGATATCTACTGTTTTTATCGGAAAAAGCATGTATTTATCTTGAATTTGAAGGTAAATTTAGGGTTTTAACCATAATGACCGTGTCTCAGTTGCTGTTCTAGCAAAAAGCTAATTTCGTGAAAATTGGCCAAAAGGGTCCTTAAGCAAATACCAACCATTTAGTTAAATTGCAAAGTAGAAAAATTAATCTTGGCATTGAATATCGTAGTACAAGAATAGTTTCTCTTGCCAAAGTAGTAATATTATCATATTTTCAACATTTTGAAAAACTATAGTCTGTTTCAAAAACGTGTTTTTTCAAGAAATGGTTTCATATATAGCCATTCTTCAAAATTCGATGTAGCTTTTCCATATCAGAACGGTTTAGTTGACAATATGATCAGTGCTGGATGACCTTCGAAAAATTAGGCCAATAAATTAACATTATCTTCATGTGTCTTTGACCAGTACCGTATTTGGCGAAAAAATCAGTTCCAATTTTTGGCCTGATCGGCGGGCAAAAAATAATTCTACAAATTCAGAGAGAGATCAGATAATGTTTTGAAGATGTGATATCATCTAGATAGACGCCAGCGCGACTTTTGGCGCAGGCGCTTATTTTTCAGAAATTTTTTTCACTACCGTATAGGTTACAAGAGCGCAATTATTTGTTTACATTTAACCGGCAAGTTTTTTACCCCAAGATGGTACTCAGAATAGAATCCGATACGGCTTCTGATTGGTTGATACAGGATTGGAATTACATTTAATCGAAAGCTTATCCAATTAGGTTTAAAAATTGCCGAAAATCATATTCACATTTTACGAAGTATAGAAAATATCTTCAATTTCTGCACGTCGGAGCCATTAAAAATATGCCTTTTTCATTAAGCGAAAAAAGTAGACGATTTTTTTCAACTGCATTTTAAGGCAATTTGAGCCGCATGACCCTATATTTTTTTTGGGTTGTAATGCAACACTGGCATTTCTAGTAACAGGAACTGCCACCCGTTTTTCGCTAGTTTGTGTAGTCTTCGAGAAAAAAATACGGAACACTAGTGGTACCCTATGGAAAATGCATTACGAATAATTGCGCTCTTGTAACCTATAGAGAAATGACATTTTTTTTTAATAAGGCTTTGAAAAATATCAAAAATAGACATTTTGCTCGGGAAAAATGTGAAACAGTGAGAAACAGGGTCAAATGGACTTTTCATCAACGTGAGTTCGTGCTATAGTCTGTTTCCTATTTGTATTCATTTCTATATCTAAATCTAGGGTGGGCTCGAATGTCGACAAAGTATGAAGAGAATGCAACGTTTTTGTGATATCTACTGTTTTTATCGGAAAAAGCATGTATTTATCTTGAATTTGAAGGTAAATTTAGGGTTTTAACCATAATGACCGTGTCTCAGTTGCTGTTCTAGCAAAAAGCTAATTTCGTGAAAATTGGCCAAAAGGGTCCTTAAGCAAATACCAACCATTTAGTTAAATTGCAAAGTAGAAAAATTAATCTTGGCATTGAATATCGTAGTACAAGAATAGTTTCTCTTGCCAAAGTAGTAATATTATCATATTTTCAACATTTTGAAAAACTATAGTCTGTTTCAAAAACGTGTTTTTTCAAGAAATGGTTTCATATATAGCCATTCTTCAAAATTCGATGTAGCTTTTCCATATCAGAACGGTTTAGTTGACAATATGATCAGTGCTGGATGACCTTCGAAAAATTAGGCCAATAAATTAACATTATCTTCATGTGTCTTTGACCAGTACCGTATTTGGCGAAAAAATCAGTTCCAATTTTTGGCCTGATCGGCGGGCAAAAAATAATTCTACAAATTCAGAGAGAGATCAGATAATGTTTTGAAGATGTGATATCATCTAGATAGACGCCAGCGCGACTTTTGGCGCAGGCGCTTATTTTTCGGAAATTTTTTTCACTACCGTATAGGTTACAAGAGCGCAATTATTTGTTTACATTTAACCGGCAAGTTTTTTACCCCAAGATGGTACTCAGAATAGAATCCGATACGGCTTCTGATTGGTTGATACAGGATTGGAATTACATTTAATCGAAAGCTTATCCAATTAGGTTTAAAAATTGCCGAAAATCATATTCACATTTTACGAAGTATAGAAAATATCTTCAATTTCTGCACGTCGGAGCCATTAAAAATATGCCTTTTTCATTAAGCGAAAAAAGTAGACGATTTTTTTCAACTGCATTTTAAGGCAATTTGAGCCGCATGACCCTATATTTTTTTTTGGTTGTAATGCAACACTGGCATTTCTAGTAACAGGAACTGCCACCCGTTTTTCGCTAGTTTGTGTAGTCTTCGAGAAAAAAATACGGAACACTAGTGGTACCCTATGGAAAATGCATTACGAATAATTGCGCTCTTGTAACCTATAGAGAAATGACATTTTTTTTTAATAAGGCTTTGAAAAATATCAAAAATAGACATTTTGCTCGGGAAAAATGTGAAACAGTGAGAAACAGGGTCAAATGGACTTTTCATCAACGTGAGTTCGTGCTATAGTCTGTTTCCTATTTGTATTCATTTCTATATCTAAATCTAGGGTGGGCTCGAATGTCGACAAAGTATGAAGAGAATGCAACGTTTTTGTGATATCTACTGTTTTTATCGGAAAAAGCATGTATTTATCTTGAATTTGAAGGTAAATTTAGGGTTTTAACCATAATGACCGTGTCTCAGTTGCTGTTCTAGCAAAAAGCTAATTTCGTAAAAATTGGCCAAAAGGGTCCTTAAGCAAATACCAACCATTTAGTTAAATTGCAAAGTAGAAAAATTAATCTTGGCATTGAATATCGTAGTACAAGAATAGTTTCTCTTGCCAAAGTAGTAATATTATCATATTTTCAACATTTTGAAAAACTATAGTCTGTTTCAAAAACGTGTTTTTTCAAGAAATGGTTTCATATATAGCCATTCTTCAAAATTCGATGTAGCTTTTCCATATCAGAACGGTTTAGTTGACAATATGATCAGTGCTGGATGACCTTCGAAAAATTAGGCCAATAAATTAACATTATCTTCATGTGTCTTTGACCAGTACCGTATTTGGCGAAAAAATCAGTTCCAATTTTTGGCCTGATCGGCGGGCAAAAAATAATTCTACAAATTCAGAGAGAGATCAGATAATGTTTTGAAGATGTGATATCATCTAGATAGACGCCAGCGCGACTTTTGGCGCAGGCGCTTATTTTTCGGAAATTTTTTTCACTACCGTATAGGTTACAAGAGCGCAATTATTTGTTTACATTTAACCGGCAAGTTTTTTACCCCAAGATGGTACTCAGAATAGAATCCGATACGGCTTCTGATTGGTTGATACAGGATTGGAATTACATTTAATCGAAAGCTTATCCAATTAGGTTTAAAAATTGCCGAAAATCATATTCACATTTTACGAAGTATAGAAAATATCTTCAATTTCTGCACGTCGGAGCCATTAAAAATATGCCTTTTTCATTAAGCGAAAAAAGTAGACGATTTTTTTCAACTGCATTTTAAGGCAATTTGAGCCGCATGACCCTATATTTTTTTTTGGTTGTAATGCAACACTGGCATTTCTAGTAACAGGAACTGCCACCCGTTTTTCGCTAGTTTGTGTAGTCTTCGAGAAAAAAATACGGAACACTAGTGGTACCCTATGGAAAATGCATTACGAATAATTGCGCTCTTGTAACCTATAGAGAAATGACATTTTTTTTTAATAAGGCTTTGAAAAATATCAAAAATAGACATTTTGCTCGGGAAAAATGTGAAACAGTGAGAAACAGGGTCAAATGGACTTTTCATCAACGTGAGTTCGTGCTATAGTCTGTTTCCTATTTGTATTCATTTCTATATCTAAATCTAGGGTGGGCTCGAATGTCGACAAAGTATGAAGAGAATGCAACGTTTTTGTGATATCTACTGTTTTTATCGGAAAAAGCATGTATTTATCTTGAATTTGAAGGTAAATTTAGGGTTTTAACCATAATGACCGTGTCTCAGTTGCTGTTCTAGCAAAAAGCTAATTTCGTGAAAATTGGCCAAAAGGGTCCTTAAGCAAATACCAACCATTTAGTTAAATTGCAAAGTAGAAAAATTAATCTTGGCATTGAATATCGTAGTACAAGAATAGTTTCTCTTGCCAAAGTAGTAATATTATCATATTTTCAACATTTTGAAAAACTATAGTCTGTTTCAAAAACGTGTTTTTTCAAGAAATGGTTTCATATATAGCCATTCTTCAAAATTCGATGTAGCTTTTCCATATCAGAACGGTTTAGTTGACAATATGATCAGTGCTGGATGACCTTCGAAAAATTAGGCCAATAAATTAACATTATCTTCATGTGTCTTTGACCAGTACCGTATTTGGCGAAAAAATCAGTTCCAATTTTTGGCCTGATCGGCGGGCAAAAAATAATTCTACAAATTCAGAGAGAGATCAGATAATGTTTTGAAGATGTGATATCATCTAGATAGACGCCAGCGCGACTTTTGGCGCAGGCGCTTATTTTTCGGAATTTTTTTTCACTACCGTATAGAGAAATGACATTTTTTTTTAATAAGGCTTTGAAAAATATCAAAAATAGACATTTTGCTCGGGAAAAATGTGAAACAGTGAGAAACAGGGTCAAATGGACTTTTCATCAACGTGAGTTCGTGCTATAGTCTGTTTCCTATTTGTATTCATTTCTATATCTAAATCTAGGGTGGGCTCGAATGTCGACAAAGTATGAAGAGAATGCAACGTTTTTGTGATATCTACTGTTTTTATCGGAAAAAGCATGTATTTATCTTGAATTTGAAGGTAAATTTAGGGTTTTAACCATAATGACCGTGTCTCAGTTGCTGTTCTAGCAAAAAGCTAATTTCGTGAAAATTGGCCAAAAGGGTCCTTAAGCAAATACCAACCATTTAGTTAAATTGCAAAGTAGAAAAATTAATCTTGGCATTGAATATCGTAGTACAAGAATAGTTTCTCTTGCCAAAGTAGTAATATTATCATATTTTCAACATTTTGAAAAACTATAGTCTGTTTCAAAAACGTGTTTTTTCAAGAAATGGTTTCATATATAGCCATTCTTCAAAATTCGATGTAGCTTTTCCATATCAGAACGGTTTAGTTGACAATATGATCAGTGCTGGATGACCTTCGAAAAATTAGGCCAATAAATTAACATTATCTTCATGTGTCTTTGACCAGTACCGTTTTTGGCGAAAAAATCAGTTCCAATTTTTGGCCTGATCGGCGGGCAAAAAATAATTCTACAAATTCAGAGAGAGATCAGATAATGTTTTGAAGATGTGATATCATCTAGATAGACGCCAGCGCGACTTTTGGCGCAGGCGCTTATTTTTCGGAAATTTTTTTCACTACCGTATAGAGAAATGACATTTTTTTTTAATAAGGCTTTGAAAAATATCAAAAATAGACATTTTGCTCGGGAAAAATGTGAAACAGTGAGAAACAGGGTCAAATGGACTTTTCATCAACGTGAGTTCGTGCTATAGTCTGTTTCCTATTTGTATTCATTTCTATATCTAAATCTAGGGTGGGCTCGAATGTCGACAAAGTATGAAGAGAATGCAACGTTTTTGTGATATCTACTGTTTTTATCGGAAAAAGCATGTATTTATCTTGAATTTGAAGGTAAATTTAGGGTTTTAACCATAATGACCGTGTCTCAGTTGCTGTTCTAGCAAAAAGCTAATTTCGTGAAAATTGGCCAAAAGGGTCCTTAAGCAAATACCAACCATTTAGTTAAATTGCAAAGTAGAAAAATTAATCTTGGCATTGAATATCGTAGTACAAGAATAGTTTCTCTTGCCAAAGTAGTAATATTATCATATTTTCAACATTTTGAAAAACTATAGTCTGTTTCAAAAACGTGTTTTTTCAAGAAATGGTTTCATATATAGCCATTCTTCAAAATTCGATGTAGCTTTTCCATATCAGAACGGTTTAGTTGACAATATGATCAGTGCTGGATGACCTTCGAAAAATTAGGCCAATAAATTAACATTATCTTCATGTGTCTTTGACCAGTACCGTATTTGGCGAAAAAATCAGTTCCAATTTTTGGCCTGATCGGCGGGCAAAAAATAATTCTACAAATTCAGAGAGAGATCAGATAATGTTTTGAAGATGTGATATCATCTAGATAGACGCCAGCGCGACTTTTGGCGCAGGCGCTTATTTTTCGGAAATTTTTTTCACTACCGTATAGAGAAATGACATTTTTTTTTAATAAGGCTTTGAAAAATATCAAAAATAGACATTTTGCTCGGGAAAAATGTGAAACAGTGAGAAACAGGGTCAAATGGACTTTTCATCAACGTGAGTTCGTGCTATAGTCTGTTTCCTATTTGTATTCATTTCTATATCTAAATCTAGGGTGGGCTCGAATGTCGACAAAGTATGAAGAGAATGCAACGTTTTTGTGATATCTACTGTTTTTATCGGAAAAAGCATGTATTTATCTTGAATTTGAAGGTAAATTTAGGGTTTTAACCATAATGACCGTGTCTCAGTTGCTGTTCTAGCAAAAAGCTAATTTCGTGAAAATTGGCCAAAAGGGTCCTTAAGCAAATACCAACCATTTAGTTAAATTGCAAAGTAGAAAAATTAATCTTGGCATTGAATATCGTAGTACAAGAATAGTTTCTCTTGCCAAAGTAGTAATATTATCATATTTTCAACATTTTGAAAAACTATAGTCTGTTTCAAAAACGTGTTTTTTCAAGAAATGGTTTCATATATAGCCATTCTTCAAAATTCGATGTAGCTTTTCCATATCAGAACGGTTTAGTTGACAATATGATCAGTGCTGGATGACCTTCGAAAAATTAGGCCAATAAATTAACATTATCTTCATGTGTCTTTGACCAGTACCGTTTTTGGCGAAAAAATCAGTTCCAATTTTTGGCCTGATCGGCGGGCAAAAAATAATTCTACAAATTCAGAGAGAGATCAGATAATGTTTTGAAGATGTGATATCATCTAGATAGACGCCAGCGCGACTTTTGGCGCAGGCGCTTATTTTTCGGAAATTTTTTTCACTACCGTATAGAGAAATGACATTTTTTTTTAATAAGGCTTTGAAAAATATCAAAAATAGACATTTTGCTCGGGAAAAATGTGAAACAGTGAGAAACAGGGTCAAATGGACTTTTCATCAACGTGAGTTCGTGCTATAGTCTGTTTCCTATTTGTATTCATTTCTATATCTAAATCTAGGGTGGGCTCGAATGTCGACAAAGTATGAAGAGAATGCAACGTTTTTGTGATATCTACTGTTTTTATCGGAAAAAGCATGTATTTATCTT
This sequence comes from Mytilus galloprovincialis, assembly GCF_965363235.1. Classification (NCBI taxonomy): domain Eukaryota; kingdom Metazoa; phylum Mollusca; class Bivalvia; order Mytilida; family Mytilidae; genus Mytilus; species Mytilus galloprovincialis. Next base: position 17,827,363 of record NC_134846.1, read on the forward strand.
GAATTTGAAGGTAAATTTAGGGTTTTAACCATAATGACCGTGTCTCAGTTGCTGTTCTAGCAAAAAGCTAATTTCGTGAAAATTGGCCAAAAGGGTCCTTAAGCAAATACCAACCATTTAGTTAAATTGCAAAGTAGAAAAATTAATCTTGGCATTGAATATCGTAGTACAAGAATAGTTTCTCTTGCCAAAGTAGTAATATTATCATATTTTCAACATTTTGAAAAACTATAGTCTGTTTCAAAAACGTGTTTTTTCAAGAAATGGTTTCATATATAGCCATTCTTCAAAATTCGATGTAGCTTTTCCATATCAGAACGGTTTAGTTGACAATATGATCAGTGCTGGATGACCTTCGAAAAATTAGGCCAATAAATTAACATTATCTTCATGTGTCTTTGACCAGTACCGTATTTGGCGAAAAAATCAGTTCCAATTTTTGGCCTGATCGGCGGGCAAAAAATAATTCTACAAATTCAGAGAGAGATCAGATAATGTTTTGAAGATGTGATATCATCTAGATAGAAGCCAGCGCGACTTTTGGCGCAGGCGCTTATTTTTCGGAAATTTTTTTCACTACCGTATAGAGAAATGACATTTTTTTTTAATAAGGCTTTGAAAAATATCAAAAATAGACATTTTGCTCGGGAAAAATGTGAAACAGTGAGAAACAGGGTCAAATGGACTTTTCATCAACGTGAGTTCGTGCTATAGTCTGTTTCCTATTTGTATTCATTTCTATATCTAAATCTAGGGTGGGCTCGAATGTCGACAAAGTATGAAGAGAATGCAACGTTTTTGTGATATCTACTGTTTTTATCGGAAAAAGCATGTATTTATCTTGAATTTGAAGGTAAATTTAGGGTTTTAACCATAATGACCGTGTCTCAGTTGCTGTTCTAGCAAAAAGCTAATTTCGTGAAAATTGGCCAAAAGGGTCCTTAAGCAAATACCAACCATTTAGTTAAATTGCAAAGTAGAAAAATTAATCTTGGCATTGAATATCGTAGTACAAGAATAGTTTCTCTTGCCAAAGTAGTAATATTATCATATTTTCAACATTTTGAAAAACTATAGTCTGTTTCAAAAACGTGTTTTTTCAAGAAATGGTTTCATATATAGCCATTCTTCAAAATTCGATGTAGCTTTTCCATATCAGAACGGTTTAGTTGACAATATGATCAGTGCTGGATGACCTTCGAAAAATTAGGCCAATAAATTAACATTATCTTCATGTGTCTTTGACCAGTACCGTATTTGGCGAAAAAATCAGTTCCAATTTTTGGCCTGATCGGCGGGCAAAAAATAATTCTACAAATTCAGAGAGAGATCAGATAATGTTTTGAAGATGTGATATCATCTAGATAGACGCCAGCGCGACTTTTGGCGCAGGCGCTTATTTTTCGGAAATTTTTTTCACTACCGTATAGGTTACAAGAGCGCAATTATTTGTTTACATTTAACCGGCAAGTTTTTTACCCCAAGATGGTACTCAGAATAGAATCCGATACGGCTTCTGATTGGTTGATACAGGATTGGAATTACATTTAATCGAAAGCTTATCCAATTAGGTTTAAAAATTGCCGAAAATCATATTCACATTTTACGAAGTATAGAAAATATCTTCAATTTCTGCACGTCGGAGCCATTAAAAATATGCCTTTTTCATTAAGCGAAAAAAGTAGACGATTTTTTTCAACTGCATTTTAAGGCAATTTGAGCCGCATGACCCTATATTTTTTTTGGGTTGTAATGCAACACTGGCATTTCTAGTAACAGGAACTGCCACCCGTTTTTCGCTAGTTTGTGTAGTCTTCGAGAAAAAAAATACGGAACACTAGTGGTACCCTATGGAAAATGCATTACGAATAATTGCGCTCTTGTAACCTATAGAGAAATGACATTTTTTTTTAATAAGGCTTTGAAAAATATCAAAAATAGACATTTTGCTCGGGAAAAATGTGAAACAGTGAGAAACAGGGTCAAATGGACTTTTCATCAACGTGAGTTCGTGCTATAGTCTGTTTCCTATTTGTATTCATTTCTATATCTAAATCTAGGGTGGGCTCGAATGTCGACAAAGTATGAAGAGAATGCAACGTTTTTGTGATATCTACTGTTTTTATCGGAAAAAGCATGTATTTATCTTGAATTTGAAGGTAAATTTAGGGTTTTAACCATAATGACCGTGTCTCAGTTGCTGTTCTAGCAAAAAGCTAATTTCGTGAAAATTGGCCAAAAGGGTCCTTAAGCAAATACCAACCATTTAGTTAAATTGCAAAGTAGAAAAATTAATCTTGGCATTGAATATCGTAGTACAAGAATAGTTTCTCTTGCCAAAGTAGTAATATTATCATATTTTCAACATTTTGAAAAACTATAGTCTGTTTCAAAAACGTGTTTTTTCAAGAAATGGTTTCATATATAGCCATTCTTCAAAATTCGATGTAGCTTTTCCATATCAGAACGGTTTAGTTGACAATATGATCAGTGCTGGATGACCTTCGAAAAATTAGGCCAATAAATTAACATTATCTTCATGTGTCTTTGACCAGTACCGTATTTGGCGAAAAAATCAGTTCCAATTTTTGGCCTGATCGGCGGGCAAAAAATAATTCTACAAATTCAGAGAGAGATCAGATAATGTTTTGAAGATGTGATATCATCTAGATAGACGCCAGCGCGACTTTTGGCGCAGGCGCTTATTTTTCGGAAATTTTTTTCACTACCGTATAGAGAAATGACATTTTTTTTTAATAAGGCTTTGAAAAATATCAAAAATAGACATTTTGCTCGGGAAAAATGTGAAACAGTGAGAAACAGGGTCAAATGGACTTTTCATCAACGTGAGTTCGTGCTATAGTCTGTTTCCTATTTGTATTCATTTCTATATCTAAATCTAGGGTGGGCTCGAATGTCGACAAAGTATGAAGAGAATGCAACGTTTTTGTGATATCTACTGTTTTTATCGGAAAAAGCATGTATTTATCTTGAATTTGAAGGTAAATTTAGGGTTTTAACCATAATGACCGTGTCTCAGTTGCTGTTCTAGCAAAAAGCTAATTTCGTGAAAATTGGCCAAAAGGGTCCTTAAGCAAATACCAACCATTTAGTTAAATTGCAAAGTAGAAAAATTAATCTTGGCATTGAATATCGTAGTACAAGAATAGTTTCTCTTGCCAAAGTAGTAATATTATCATATTTTCAACATTTTGAAAAACTATAGTCTGTTTCAAAAACGTGTTTTTTCAAGAAATGGTTTCATATATAGCCATTCTTCAAAATTCGATGTAGCTTTTCCATATCAGAACGGTTTAGTTGACAATATGATCAGTGCTGGATGACCTTCGAAAAATTAGGCCAATAAATTAACATTATCTTCATGTGTCTTTGACCAGTACCGTATTTGGCGAAAAAATCAGTTCCAATTTTTGGCCTGATCGGCGGGCAAAAAATAATTCTACAAATTCAGAGAGAGATCAGATAATGTTTTGAAGATGTGATATCATCTAGATAGACGCCAGCGCGACTTTTGGCGCAGGCGCTTATTTTTCGGAAATTTTTTTCACTACCGTATAGAGAAATGACATTTTTTTTTAATAAGGCTTTGAAAAATATCAAAAATAGACATTTTGCTCGGGAAAAATGTGAAACAGTGAGAAACAGGGTCAAATGGACTTTTCATCAACGTGAGTTCGTGCTATAGTCTGTTTCCTATTTGTATTCATTTCTATATCTAAATCTAGGGTGGGCTCGAATGTCGACAAAGTATGAAGAGAATGCAACGTTTTTGTGATATCTACTGTTTTTATCGGAAAAAGCATGTATTTATCTTGAATTTGAAGGTAAATTTAGGGTTTTAACCATAATGACCGTGTCTCAGTTGCTGTTCTAGCAAAAAGCTAATTTCGTGAAAATTGGCCAAAAGGGTCCTTAAGCAAATACCAACCATTTAGTTAAATTGCAAAGTAGAAAAATTAATCTTGGCATTGAATATCGTAGTACAAGAATAGTTTCTCTTGCCAAAGTAGTAATATTATCATATTTTCAACATTTTGAAAACTATAGTCTGTTTCAAATACGTGTTTTTTCAAGAAATGGTTTCATATATAGCCATTCTTCAAAATTCGATGTAGCTTTTCCATATCAGAACGGTTTAGTTGACAATATGATCAGTGCTGGATGACCTTCGAAAAATTAGGCCAATAAATTAACATTATCTTCATGTGTCTTTGACCAGTACCGTATTTGGCGAAAAAATCAGTTCCAATTTTTGGCCTGATCGGCGGGCAAAAAATAATTCTACAAATTCAGAGAGAGATCAGATAATGTTTTGAAGATGTGATATCATCTAGATAGACGCCAGCGCGACTTTTGGCGCAGGCGCTTATTTTTCGGAAATTTTTTTCACTACCGTATAGAGAAATGACATTTTTTTTTAATAAGGCTTTGAAAAATATCAAAAATAGACATTTTGCTCGGGAAAAATGTGAAACAGTGAGAAACAGGGTCAAATGGACTTTTCATCAACGTGAGTTCGTGCTATAGTCTGTTTCCTATTTGTATTCATTTCTATATCTAAATCTAGGGTGGGCTCGAATGTCGACAAAGTATGAAGAGAATGCAACGTTTTTGTGATATCTACTGTTTTTATCGGAAAAAGCATGTATTTATCTTGAATTTGAAGGTAAATTTAGGGTTTTAACCATAATGACCGTGTCTCAGTTGCTGTTCTAGCAAAAAGCTAATTTCGTGAAAATTGGCCAAAAGGGTCCTTAAGCAAATACCAACCATTTAGTTAAATTGCAAAGTAGAAAAATTAATCTTGGCATTGAATATCGTAGTACAAGAATAGTTTCTCTTGCCAAAGTAGTAATATTATCATATTTTCAACATTTTGAAAAACTATAGTCTGTTTCAAAAACGTGTTTTTTCAAGAAATGGTTTCATATATAGCCATTCTTCAAAATTCGATGTAGCTTTTCCATATCAGAACGGTTTAGTTGACAATATGATCAGTGCTGGATGACCTTCGAAAAATTAGGCCAATAAATTAACATTATCTTCATGTGTCTTTGACCAGTACCGTATTTGGCGAAAAAATCAGTTCCAATTTTTGGCCTGATCGGCGGGCAAAAAATAATTCTACAAATTCAGAGAGAGATCAGATAATGTTTTGAAGATGTGATATCATCTAGATAGACGCCAGCGCGACTTTTGGCGCAGGCGCTTATTTTTCGGAAATTTTTTTCACTACCGTATAGAGAAATGACATTTTTTTTTAATAAGGCTTTGAAAAATATCAAAAATAGACATTTTGCTCGGGAAAAATGTGAAACAGTGAGAAACAGGGTCAAATGGACTTTTCATCAACGTGAGTTCGTGCTATAGTCTGTTTCCTATTTGTATTCATTTCTATATCTAAATCTAGGGTGGGCTCGAATGTCGACAAAGTATGAAGAGAATGCAACGTTTTTGTGATATCTACTGTTTTTATCGGAAAAAGCATGTATTTATCTTGAATTTGAAGGTAAATTTAGGGTTTTAACCATAATGACCGTGTCTCAGTTGCTGTTCTAGCAAAAAGCTAATTTCGTGAAAATTGGCCAAAAGGGTCCTTAAGCAAATACCAACCATTTAGTTAAATTGCAAAGTAGAAAAATTAATCTTGGCATTGAATATCGTAGTACAAGAATAGTTTCTCTTGCCAAAGTAGTAATATTATCATATTTTCAACATTTTGAAAAACTATAGTCTGTTTCAAATACGTGTTTTTTCAAGAAATGGTTTCATATATAGCCATTCTTCAAAATTCGATGTAGCTTTTCCATATCAGAACGGTTTAGTTGACAATATGATCAGTGCTGGATGACCTTCGAAAAATTAGGCCAATAAATTAACATTATCTTCATGTGTCTTTGACCAGTACCGTATTTGGCGAAAAAATCAGTTCCAATTTTTGGCCTGATCGGCGGGCAAAAAATAATTCTACAAATTCAGAGAGAGATCAGATAATGTTTTGAAGATGTGATATCATCTAGATAGACGCCAGCGCGACTTTTGGCGCAGGCGCTTATTTTTCGGAAATTTTTTTCACTACCGTATAGAGAAATGACATTTTTTTTTAATAAGGCTTTGAAAAATATCAAAAATAGACATTTTGCTCGGGAAAAATGTGAAACAGTGAGAAACAGGGTCAAATGGACTTTTCATCAACGTGAGTTCGTGCTATAGTCTGTTTCCTATTTGTATTCATTTCTATATCTAAATCTAGGGTGGGCTCGAATGTCGACAAAGTATGAAGAGAATGCAACGTTTTTGTGATATCTACTGTTTTTATCGGAAAAAGCATGTATTTATCTTGAATTTGAAGGTAAATTTAGGGTTTTAACCATAATGACCGTGTCTCAGTTGCTGTTCTAGCAAAAAGCTAATTTCGTGAAAATTGGCCAAAAGGGTCCTTAAGCAAATACCAACCATTTAGTTAAATTGCAAAGTAGAAAAATTAATCTTGGCATTGAATATCGTAGTACAAGAATAGTTTCTCTTGCCAAAGTAGTAATATTATCATATTTTCAACATTTTGAAAAACTATAGTCTGTTTCAAAAACGTGTTTTTTCAAGAAATGGTTTCATATATAGCCATTCTTCAAAATTCGATGTAGCTTTTCCATATCAGAACGGTTTAGTTGACAATATGATCAGTGCTGGATGACCTTCGAAAAATTAGGCCAATAAATTAACATTATCTTCATGTGTCTTTGACCAGTACCGTATTTGGCGAAAAAATCAGTTCCAATTTTTGGCCTGATCGGCGGGCAAAAAATAATTCTACAAATTCAGAGAGAGATCAGATAATGTTTTGAAGATGTGATATCATCTAGATAGACGCCAGCGCGACTTTTGGCGCAGGCGCTTATTTTTCGGAAATTTTTTTCACTACCGTATAGGTTACAAGAGCGCAATTATTTGTTTACATTTAACCGGCAAGTTTTTTACCCCAAGATGGTACTCAGAATAGAATCCGATACGGCTTCTGATTGGTTGATACAGGATTGGAATTACATTTAATCGAAAGCTTATCCAATTAGGTTTAAAAATTGCCGAAAATCATATTCACATTTTACGAAGTATAGAAAATATCTTCAATTTCTGCACGTCGGAGCCATTAAAAATATGCCTTTTTCATTAAGCGAAAAAAGTAGACGATTTTTTTCAACTGCATTTTAAGGCAATTTGAGCCGCATGACCCTATATTTTTTTTGGGTTGTAATGCAACACTGGCATTTCTAGTAACAGGAACTGCCACCCGTTTTTCGCTAGTTTGTGTAGTCTTCGAGAAAAAAAATACGGAACACTAGTGGTACCCTATGGAAAATGCATTACGAATAATTGCGCTCTTGTAACCTATAGAGAAATGACATTTTTTTTTAATAAGGCTTTGAAAAATATCAAAAATAGACATTTTGCTCGGGAAAAATGTGAAACAGTGAGAAACAGGGTCAAATGGACTTTTCATCAACGTGAGTTCGTGCTATAGTCTGTTTCCTATTTGTATTCATTTCTATATCTAAATCTAGGGTGGGCTCGAATGTCGACAAAGTATGAAGAGAATGCAACGTTTTTGTGATATCTACTGTTTTTATCGGAAAAAGCATGTATTTATCTTGAATTTGAAGGTAAATTTAGGGTTTTAACCATAATGACCGTGTCTCAGTTGCTGTTCTAGCAAAAAGCTAATTTCGTGAAAATTGGCCAAAAGGGTCCTTAAGCAAATACCAACCATTTAGTTAAATTGCAAAGTAGAAAAATTAATCTTGGCATTGAATATCGTAGTACAAGAATAGTTTCTCTTGCCAAAGTAGTAATATTATCATATTTTCAACATTTTGAAAAACTATAGTCTGTTTCAAAAACGTGTTTTTTCAAGAAATGGTTTCATATATAGCCATTCTTCAAAATTCGATGTAGCTTTTCCATATCAGAACGGTTTAGTTGACAATATGATCAGTGCTGGATGACCTTCGAAAAATTAGGCCAATAAATTAACATTATCTTCATGTGTCTTTGACCAGTACCGTATTTGGCGAAAAAATCAGTTCCAATTTTTGGCCTGATCGGCGGGCAAAAAATAATTCTACAAATTCAGAGAGAGATCAGATAATGTTTTGAAGATGTGATATCATCTAGATAGACGCCAGCGCGACTTTTGGCGCAGGCGCTTATTTTTCGGAAATTTTTTTCACTACCGTATAGGTTACAAGAGCGCAATTATTTGTTTACATTTAACCGGCAAGTTTTTTACCCCAAGATGGTACTCAGAATAGAATCCGATACGGCTTCTGATTGGTTGATACAGGATTGGAATTACATTTAATCGAAAGCTTATCCAATTAGGTTTAAAAATTGCCGAAAATCATATTCACATTTTACGAAGTATAGAAAATATCTTCAATTTCTGCACGTCGGAGCCATTAAAAATATGCCTTTTTCATTAAGCGAAAAAAGTAGACGATTTTTTTCAACTGCATTTTAAGGCAATTTGAGCCGCATGACCCTATATTTTTTTTGGGTTGTAATGCAACACTGGCATTTCTAGTAACAGGAACTGCCACCCGTTTTTCGCTAGTTTGTGTAGTCTTCGAGAAAAAAAATACGGAACACTAGTGGTACCCTATGGAAAATGCATTACGAATAATTGCGCTCTTGTAACCATAAAGAACACAAGTTTCTGAAAATCTTTGAAAAGAAGGATAAAAATCATTAGAGAAACAGATTCCGACACTATAACTCGTGTATTACGATATTTCTCCACTCTCGACAGTTGAATTTTAGTTATTTAAAGAGCTCAATCTAATTAAAATATTGATCTCTGATTACGTTATACTACATATGAGCAATTAAAATATTGATCTCTGATTACGTTATACTACATATGAGATCTAACAACTATCAATAGAGGTTTCGCTTTTGTGACCTTTTTTTGACCCGAGAAAGTATTTATATTGACCAATCAAAATCGTCCTAATGAAAAGAGCTTCAAAAGAATGTTTGAAGATGGCGACGAAGGATGAAAGACGATTTGGAAAACGAATTAACAGATATTTTGCCTCAGCACAAAGTTTAAGGGCTAAATTGTGAGCAAAGTCAAAGTTTGCCGGTATTTTGAAGCACAGAGATTGTATAGTCATGCTTCCTACGGGCAACGGAAAGAGTTTTAAAAGAACTATAGGAACAAAATTATCTCACCAATAACTTCAGACTTGCATTAACATTTTAAAAGTCACTTGAAACTGGAGAAACACCTATTACAGGAGTGGAAACATGCTAATGTAGCCCCAGACTTTAAAAAGGTGGAAAAATACAAACCCGCAAACTACAGGCCAATATCTTAAACCTGCATACGTTGCAAGCTCATGGAGAACACGGTCATCATTACAAGTAGCATCATGTCTCATCTCGAAAACATCATATATTATAAGGGGGGGGGGGGGGTGTAGGAGGGGTTCTGATCTTGAAATCCCAGGCTGCTTTAAAACAGGAAATCCCGATGTCCTAAATCTATATAAAATTAAATCCCTACATCCCTAAATTCGAAAAAAAAGAATTCCCCAGATCCTTTAGTCTTTAGTCTTTAGTATGCGTCATCTTGACACTGATTTTCTCATATGTACTTTGGTCACTTGCGCGTTTGTATACATTAATCACGTTTGTATTTTCTCTTTGTACTTTCACTTTAATTTTGGTAGACGCTGTTGATACTGATTTATAAAAACAAATGATCAAGTCTTTGAGTATCGTCTATAAACTCGGAAACTGCATATTGTATGTCTGCACTGGCTTCGGTGTTAAGTAATTCTTCTAGATCTAGATTAAGTGTTCCTGTTTTGAAATATATTGACTGGCGGAGTTTTTCTCTATCCAAACTGTAATTGTCACAAGATAATAAAAAATGTTCTACAGATTCTATTTCTCCGCAAGTACATTTGTTGTCTTCTACATGTCTGTTAATGAAATGTTGATACCCCTTTAGTTTGGAGTATCCTGATCTGAGACTGTTTAGTATATTGAAGTGTTTTTTTGATGGGAAGTCGAGTTTGATTTTTTTTGATGCATCTGGGTGATGATTAAAAAATCTTAAAAATACTCTATTTAAGAGTCCTGATAAAGGTCCTATCCCCCCTCATTATACATTCTTCAGCATGGCTTCAGAAAATCAAGGTGGTGTGAGACACAATTAATAGACTTCATTCAGGAACTAGCACAATCAAATAATAGAAACACACAAATTGACTTAATCATAATGAACTTCGCTAAAGCGTTGGACAAATTCTCACATCATCACCTTCTTTACAAACTCAAATTCTATGGTATTGAAAATAACACACTTAATTGGATACCGGCATTTTTACAGGACAGAACACAAACAGTAAGTCATTAATGGTATTTCCTCCAACTCAGTCCTCGTAACATCTGGTGTACCACAAGGAACAGTAATATTGCACCCAATACTGTTTCTCATCTATATAAATGACTTACTGGAATACATACAACACAGCAAGCTTAGACTCTTTGCTGCTGACAGCATAATTTACGGGGAAATGATAAAAACACAAGATGATTGTCATAAGCTACAACTTGCAGCTCAATGGAAGTCAGATTGGCTTATGGCATTTCACCCTGATAAATGTACCAACCTTCCCGTCTCACAAAAGAAAAATAATAACCAGCATAATTACATCCTCCACAATCACATCCTCGAATAAGTTACATCCCCGAAATATCTAAGCATTACCCTACAATCAAATCTGAAGTGGAACAAACATATAGACAACATAGTCATGATAGTATCAAATGGGAACAGATCATTTGGTTTTTTAAAAAGAAATTTAAAAGTTACAAACACAGAAACAAAATCAAGAGCATACCAGACACTAGTAAGACCCAAAATGGAATATAGTTGTTGAAGTGTCTGTATATGTATATGTCTGTCCCCATATGAAAGAACAACATATACCATTATACAATTAGAAAAGGTACAGAGACGAGCTGCTCGTTATGTACACAACAACTACGATTACACAAGCAGTTTCACAAACATGCTTAATCAGTTGAAATGGCCACCAGTAGCTGAGAGACGCCAGACTTATTTTATTTTATAAAGTAATTCATTGTCTTGTAGCCATCAATCGCATATTCTTGAACAAACAGACAGCAGAACAAGACAAAATCATACTCAGACATACAGACACATCCAAACTTCCAAGGACACATACAAATGGTCATACTTTCCGTGAACAATTATTCAATGGAATTTACAACCACAAACTGTAATTAAAACCACCACTGGCGGATAGAGAACTGTTCATTAGGAAGGGGGGTGACTCAGTCTTCAATGTAAGCCAAGGCCTGTTAGCACGAATTATTCCAATGCCATTGTGCCGGTTTTCTCTTTGTTGAGTTTTCTTCGCATATCTCCTTCTCTGTGCTTAGTATATACTGGCATGACTGGTTAAGATTTGGATTGAGGAACAGCATTTTCAAATATGCCTGTTCTGTCAATGCATGTTTGTAGTTTGACTATTGTCTCTTTTTGTTTTCACCGTCTAGTCACAATAGCTTAGTAACTAAATTCAGGTTTGTGTGCAGGTCCTGCTGACTTACCTATGGGGAAGGGGGCTCCAGACATGCTTCAGTGATTCACTATAAAAATATGATTGCCAATGAGACAACTCTCCGCAAGCATGACAAGAGCTAAAATTACATAGAAGTTAAAATCTCTCTCTATATATATGTGTACATTGTAACTATATATACTCCATTCTGAAAACTCAAATCAAGACTAAGGTTGGTAAATTTAACAAAGGTGGATGCAGAGAAGATAAGCAAAGGGAATGATAAACACTGTTGTGTCAGTGTGCCATTAATGGCTTGTTATTGCACATATACTTGTACATCATGCATGTACATGTAAACTTACAAATTTTATTTATTTTGTAAAAGGTTGAGTTGTCATGTTCCCATTAATATACCGTAGTTTTATCTTATGAAGAGGGACGAAAGATACAAGATGCATCATGGACCTTCAAAATCCTATATGGAAAAAAACAACACAATGGCTAAAAAAGAAAAACACCAATATAAAAATCAGCAATACACAAACACAACATGGAAAAACTAAATACCGAGCAATAAAAACCCCATCAAAAGCAGGGTTGTAGTTATAGAATAAACATTTCGGTCATCATCTGTGAAAATGATATTGCAAAACGGTCAACTTACTGAGGATGTCAGATAGCAACAGTAAAACTTATAAAGGGATGACTTCTAACTTCGCCATTTGTAGCACTTTGTTTAAAAGCTTACACAATTCATTCCAAAGCCTAGGAAATTATAAACCGCTTTTTAATCTATATAAATGCAAAGGATACATATATACATGTATTCCATGATTCCTCATGACATTTTGTCAGACATATATATTTATTTGAGAAAACAATATCATAGGCATGATAGGTAAAAACCATAAACAGCTTATTGTACATGTACTACTTGTTATGGCCAGAAATTTTTGTCCTGTCATACAAAGTCAACAATTTAAATTACAAATTTTGGGATGATTATCAGCTTTTCAACAAATTATTTTTGGAAATTTACATACATAAATGTAACACAATTATAAGGGATTAATGAAGACCAATTATAAAACTCTTTAATTTCAGGTTAGTGTCTGATCAAACAGTAGTTTGGACTCCAGTCTGAAAAACCCTAGATTCTGACAATGTTTCTTTCAATTTGTGACTGGGCCAAACAAATAACACGGTGGAGGGAACTCTTAAAACACACAGACAGTGACACAGAAAAAGCCACTACAAGCATCTGAAGATGAATCTGAGAATGGCACTACAGATCTAGGTTGTGAACCAGCTCCAGAGTTTCAACATGCAGATCTTAGCCTATGATGCATGTATTGTATGTATAATGTATGATATAATACTTTAAATTTATGATCATGATGATAAAGACAAAAAAAGTATCTGGATACTTTTAGTTTATTGTCTATTTATTTCATTTATATCTTAATAAGTTTGTTTTCAAATACATTTTTGATATATATACCAAAAATTATGTATCACAATATCAACTGTCAATTTCCTTAATGATTGAATGAATTAAATTTTCTGTCTTTTTTTTGTTTTACAGAATTCTGTCATAAATTATTATTAGTTTGATGTGCTGAAAACATGGAAAATAAACGTGACCATACATCATTCTCAAGATGGTTATTCAGTTGTCAAACTGCTTCTAAATAAACAGTTTGCAATTGTAATTAATTATTTTGAATGAGTTAATTTACATCATGTACTGCTGCTGAAAGTTGCTGGATCGTCATAGTCCTGAAGTATGGAAATGGAATAAAAATGTTATATTGTTGCTGGTCTGTTTTTAGTCTTCAATAGGATCAAGGTATGTTATACAAAAAAGAAGATGTGGTATGATTGCCAATGAGACAACTCTCCACAAGAGACCAAAATGACACAGAAATTAACAACTTATGACTATAGGACTAAGGTCACAGTACCGCCTTCAACAATGAGCAAAGCACATGTATACATGGTATATATATATATATAATACTTTCCAATATTATGATATCTAAAGAATGTTCCCAAACATGTAATTATTATTTTTTTTTAAGTCATTTGTAATTACACAATGTTACATGGCCATACATAACAAAATTTCCAATCGTACATGAGTATTTACTACATTGAAGAATATGTCCATTCAATGAAATGATCTGAAAAATAATTACTGTTATACTTTCATACATCATTACAAGGAGAAAGTACATATGTTTATATATTCCAGACCATATAAGTATTTGGAGTGTACGGTCCAGTATGAGTATACTCATATGGTCTAGTATGAGCTTGACCATACATGTATTTGGAACATATGGCTTTATTTTAGACACATATTTATCAAAATACTTTTATTGAGTATTACTTATTAATATTAGATAGTTAAGGGAATAAAGTGGAAAACATTACATCAATTGAAATTGAATAATTCTGTATTTAATTGTCTGTTTCAATCTTATTTTAGCATTCTCGTCCCTGGTGACATTTGCTGACGGAAGGAACATCAGATTTCTTACATTTACATGTTTTGTTCATGCATGTTCCTTTGCATTTGCATCCCATGCTTGTTTTGCAGCAGCATGCAATGAAATTCCTTTTGTTTTACAAATTGCATTTTCAATTTTGTATGTCAAAAGTTCTATTGAACTCATAACCTAACAATATGCCAAATAATATAAAAAAGAAGATGTGGTATGATTGCCAATGAGACAACTATCCACAAAAGACCAAAATGACACAAACATTAACAATTATAGGTCACCGTACGGCCTTCAACAATGAGCAAAGCCCATACCGCATATAGCTACCTTTTTTTCATTCTTTGCTTACTTTTCAACACTTTTTATACGACCGCAAAATTTGAAAAATTTTTCGTCGTATATTGCTATCACGTTGGCGTCGGCGTCGTCGTCGTCGTCGTCGTCCGGCGTCCGAATACTTTTAGTTTTCGCACTCTAACTTTAGTAAAAGTGAATGGAAATCTATGAAATTTTAACACAAGGTTTATGACCACAAAAGGAAGGTTGGTATTGATTTTGGGAGTTTTGGTCCCAACATTTTAGGAATTAGGGGCCAAAAAGGGCCCAAATAAGCATTTTCTTGGTTTTCGCACTATAACTTTAGTTTAAGTTAATAGAAATCTATGAAATTTTGACACAAGGTTTATGACCACAAAAGAACGGTTGGGATTGATTTTGGGAGTTTAGGTTTCAACAGTTTAGGAATTAGGGGCCAAAAAAAGGCCCAAATAAGCATTATTCTTGGTTTTCGCACAATAACTTTAGTTTAAGTAAATAGAAATCAATGAAATTTAAACACAATGTTAATGACTACAAAAGGAAGGTTGGTATTGATTTTGGGAGTTTAGGTCCCAACAGTTTAGGAATTAGGGGCCAAAAAGGGACCCAAATAAGCAT
Organism: Mytilus galloprovincialis; assembly: GCF_965363235.1. Lineage (NCBI taxonomy): Eukaryota > Metazoa > Mollusca > Bivalvia > Mytilida > Mytilidae > Mytilus > Mytilus galloprovincialis. Next base: position 17,842,424 of record NC_134846.1, read on the forward strand.
TTTTCTTGGTTTTCGCACCATAACGTTAGTATAAGTTAATAGAAATCTATGAAATTTAAACACAAGGTTTATGACCATAAAAGGAAGGTTGGTATTGATTTTGGGAGTTTTGGTCCCAACAGAATAAGGGGCCCAAAGGGTCCAAAATTAAACTTTGTTTGATTTCATCAAAATTGAATAATTGGGGTTCTTTGATATGCCGAATCTAACTGTCATGACTGTGTATGTAGATTCTTAACTTTTGGTCCCGTTTTCAAATTGGTCTACATTAAGGTCCAAAGGGTCCAAAATTAAACTTAGTTTGATTTTGACAAAAAATGAATCAGTTAGGTTTTTTGATATGCTGAATCTGAAAATGTACTTAGATTCTTGATTATTGGCCCAGTTTTCAAGTTGGTCCAAATCGGGGTCCAAAATTAAACTTTGTTTGATTTCATCAAAAATTGAATAAATGGGGTTCTTTGATATATCAAATCTAACTGTGTATGTAGATTCTTCATTTTTGGTCCTGTTTTCAAATTGGTCTACACTAAAGTCCAAAGGGTCCAAAATTAAACTTAGTCTGATTTCAACAAAAATTGAAATCTTGGGGTTCTTTGATATGCTGAATCCAAAAATGTACTTAGATTTTTTTATTATGGGCCCAGTTTTCAAGTTGGTCCAAATCAGGATCTAAAATTATTATATTAAGTGTTGTGCAATAGCAAGTCTTTTCAATTGCACAGTATTGCGCAATGGCAAGAAATATCTAATTGCACAATATTGTGAAATAGCAAATTTTTTTTTAATTAGAGTTATCTTTCTTTGTCCAGAATAGTAAGCAAGAAATATCTAATTGCAAAATATTGTGCATTAGCAAGATTTTTTTTTAATTGGAGTTATCTTTCTTTGTCCAGAATCAACTTAAATCTTTGTTATATACAATATACAATGTATATTCACTTTTTACTACCAACTGATAAATTATAATAAATAACATTCAGTGATAACAAGCAGTTTTTTTTACATCTTAATATTTTATGATGTATTTAAATGAGAAGTTATTGTTGCAAACTCCATTAGAAATTTTAATTGAGATTAGTTTTGGAATAAGGGAAAGGGGGATGTGATTAAAAAAATTGGGTTCAATTTTTCTCATTTGAAATTTCATAAATAAAAAAGAAAATTTCTTCAAACATTTTTATGCCCCACCTACGATAGTAGAGGGGCATTATGTTTTCTGGTCTGTGCGTCCGTCCGTCCGTCCGTCTGTCCGTTCGTTCGTCCGTCCGTCTGTCCCGCTTCAGGTTAAAGTTTTTGGTCAAGGTAGTTTTTGATGAAGTTTAAGTCCAATCGACTTCAAACTTAGTACACATGTCCCCTATGATACGATCTTTCTAATTTTAATGCCAAATTAGAGTTTTTACCCCAATTTCACGGTCCACTGAACATGGAAAATGATAGTGCGAGTGGGGCATTCGTGTACTGAGGACACATACTTGTTTTGAGAGGATTAATATTCAACAGCATAGTGAATTGCTCTAAGAGAAAACAAAAATTTTAAGTTCATTAGAACACATTCATTCTGTGTCAGAAACCTATGCTGTGTCAACTATTTAATCACAATCCAAATTTAGAGCTGAATCCAGCTTGAATGTTGTGTCCATACTTGCCCCAACCGTTCAGGGTTCAACCTCTGCGGTCGTATAAAGCTACGCCCTGCGGAGCATCTGGTTTATTATATTTTTTAGTTTTTTTGGAAAAGATTTTTATATGATTTATGTCCATTTTCTTCCGTGATATACTGTACCGGAGATTAACTTTTAAATAGTTAAAAGTTAAAACATTAATTTTTTATTTCAATTACAATTGAACTTTTTATATTTATTTAAGATTTCGGTTATGTTGAACTGTGATGGTTATACTTTTAATGATATACATGTATAGGTATCGAATAAACTTAACCAACATCTTATAATCTGGCAGACTGTAAGTGTACATTCAGACCATATGCATATTTTGAAAAAGTATGCATATATATGGATCGGACCTAATTCTTTATTATTATTTAAATGATATATATTTATATGTAAGAGTGGGAAATTTGGATATTTGTGCAACAGATTAGTGGATAAGGACAGGTACATCCTACATTTGATTTGCAAGAATTTGGATTGATCGTTTGTCAACAACAATTCATAGTAATGAGGGAAATTTTTGTTAATTTTATTTGAATTTTTAATATTTTTTGTTATTTGTTTGAATCCTATTAAGTGTCCTGAATTTTGGTCATTGCTATATGGTATAGAGGCGTTTACCGCATGCACATCTAGGTTGCCCAAATTTCAAAAGTGTCATAGGTTTGATATATTGGTTTTGAGACGGAACTTTTTGCAGGTAGCTATATATAGGGGTGTGTGTCACCGGATATATGTATCTATTTTGTTTCATTATTGAACATATTGTGTTATTTGTGTTTTCAGTGTTATATGTTTCACATTCATATCATATTCATGTTTCTTGACGATTGATGACAAATAGTTTTGCGCTGCATATTTTTGAAACACTTTATTGCTTTGTACGCTATGTTTGGTTTTACGTTCTGAATATTTAAATTAGTACAATAGAAAATTAAAGCAATTCTTTGTTATTATTTAAATTTCATTTATATATATTCAATTGGCACAAGTTGTGCATGAAGTCAAAGCGCGTCAAAATTAACCATATATATACATGTACACTGATATAAGTACTTTTCGAGATAGTCACTAGTCAATATTACACTCAGGAAGCTGGAAGACGAAAGTCACCGCTTCAGGTACTTGTAACTTTATATATTCTTTTAGCCTTGTTTGAAATGTTTCAATTAATGTAAAGTTACTTTAGGTTCTTCAAATATATAGAATTCAGTATGGCTTGAAAGCCGCATTTTGGTATGCAAGTTAATGACAGAATAGAGCTCTGTTGCATGCAAATATTACAGGTATCTTAAAATTGGACAACTCGGTTAATGCAGAAAATGGCCCACACTTATTACCACGCCTAAAGTCTTTGTGGTTTATGGCGTCTTAATCTTCACCCTAGTCTGCGATATTGGTGTCCCATTTTTCCTGCGACAATAATTTGCCCTTAAGAAACTCCATTTTCCACCACAAAACATATGCATCAATTGAACTGCCCATCTTAATTCTATACTATAATAAAATGCCGCACTGAGCAAACCCTGAACAGTTGATACTGTCTGATTTTGGATTCAAACAAATGTTGTCATAGTTCTTGAGAAAAAACAAATATAAACTCTTAAAGAAATTGGAGAGAAAAAACGGCACCCCCTTGGAATAATTTCCTCCAAACTCAATGCCTGCCTTTCATTTGTAGTATGGAACCTTGTTGTTTTTTTTCGGGGTTCTTAAACTCGGTAAATTGTAACAAAACCCTGCGATTGAAAGTTGGCCACTGTTCGTTTTATCGAAAAAAAGGGGGGGGACTGAGCGGAACAAATTAAGATTATTCATGTCTGTTTAAGCTTCCTACTTAAAGAAACATCTCAATTGAATGTTATTTTGTAATGTTAATTCGATGTCAATGTCTACAAAAATGATTTATTTATCGACATTGTTTTTGAAGCGAGTAACAAACTGTCGGGTTTTATCTTTCGATGTTCTCGGGACATATCCTCGTGATATAGATAAGCCATATTATACATTTATGTATCGAATGGACTGCAAAGATTTGTTAAGGTTGATTCTAATTGGTTTAAAAAGTCACGTGTGAAATAGTCAGAAGTGAAACTACATATTGATAGTTGTTAGATCTCATATGTAGTATAACGTAATCAGAGATCAATATTTTAATTAGATTGTAGTATAACGTAATCAGAGATCAATATTTTAATTAGATTGTTAAAGAGCTCGGCAATCCTCGCGTTTAAATAATAAAATTTAACTGTCTCGAGTGGAGAAATATCGTAATACACTTGTTGCAGTGTAGGAATCTATATATAATGTTAACTGTGTCGAAAATATTTTTCACCAATTTTCCACTTTCAAATGAAATTAGCTTCTGCATAGGTATCCCTAGAGGGTTGATTTTATTATATGTTGTTCCTATGGCCATTATCTACAAAAGGGTGTCTCCGATTAGGTTCATTCTCATTTATCCAACTTTTTTAAAATATAGGTAGTACAGGTAAAAAAAAAAGTTGGATAGATGAGATCAAAGGTAATCAAGAACAAAGGGTTTTCCAATTAGAGTTTGGTTGAATGACAGGTGAAAAATAAGACTGAAAATTATACCAGGATTAAATTTTCTGTAGTATTATTTAGCATAGCATGTTAAAATGTGCAACTGACATTTAGTTAATGTAATGTAAATCATTTGAAAGTATTTTAAAGTTATTTAACCGTTAACTAAAATGTGAATTTGATAGAAAAATATCAGTTGCACTTTTATTCATGAAGGAATTTGTCAATGAGATGGAGCTTTTTTTGTGTATTAGATCCTCTTCGTTCATTTTTTTCTGTTCTTCTGTCCAAATGATCCAAATAGGACAAAATATAAGTTGAATACGTTTTTCTACACAAAGACTGAACAGAACAAAGTTCACAAAACATATATGCATGCATATATATATAAAAAAAAGCAAAAGCAATTCTACAACAAAGAATATAAAATACTGGCACAGTAATATCAACCGCACACCATGACTAAATGAATGTTCAGTAGATTCACAAAACATACAATGGCATTAAAGAAATGTCCACTATAGATATACACATCATACATTATTTTTATTAAAAGGTTAACAAACGTAGCACAGAAATATTCATAGCACACTAAAGGAATGTTCATTTGATCTTTATCCTAGTTTTAGTAGGTGGGATACTGCATCAGTGTAGTGATTTACGTTGATCTGTCCTTGCTGTAGTCTCTCCTTAAGTTGGGTCAGTCTGTTGTCTATGTTTCGGTACTTTAACTTGCGAGTCTTGCGTTTCCCCCCTGCGGCGTACTGGATGAGTCGAATTTCTGTGGCAGCCTGTGTATTCCTAAGCTTCTGTATGATGAGGAACAGGCTAGGATGAGCCTTGTTTAACTGGTTGTTGAGTTTATGGTGCCAGCCTTCCAAATGATTTGTTGTCCTTGGTCCTACGGTAGAGAAGTGGTTCCATCGTTCTGGTTCTCTTTCAACCCACTGTTCTGTGACGTAGTCATTAAATTTTTAATTTTTAACACTTGGAGATATGGGATTAGGTTGTGAAAAATGTTTAGATTTTTGCATTGATGAGCAAATATGCTGAACACGAACAATGATTAATTTGGTAATCACTTTGAATCAGCACCACAAATGAAAGTTAACAGGTCTAAAAAAGTAATAAACACATCATATTTACTCAATAAAATGTTAATATAAAATTATTATTGATTTGTGGGTTTCTTCTGTATAAAAGATGAAACATTTATTTATTATTCAAAGTATACTGAATTTTATATGAAATATACTAAATTTTATTCAAAATATACTAAATTTTATTCTTAAATAAAATGTAACAAGTTTACTATAGCCTCTTTTATGTATATATTTTCAAAATAATATAAAAACATACAGGAACAAATTTACTGTCAAATTTTAGAAAAACACCTTATAATTACTAAACAAACAACTCAATAATTAACAAAAATAAAAGTTGGCTAAATGAGAATGCCTTATTTTAAAAAGTTGGATAAATGAGAAGACACCCTCAGATTTCAGATAGAATGTATAGAACAAATTTTACACCTAATCAAACATTATCCTCTTTTAAGTGGTTAGGATGTTTACACTAATTAGAGATTTATGAGAGAATGGAAGGTGTGGTCACGTTTCTCCAACATTTGGTAATTAGACTAAAACAACATTAGGGATTATGGGGTCCTCTTAAGGACTCGATCTTGATATCTACCAGTAATTCACCTGTTCTTGACCAAAATATTGTTAAAAAGGTATATATTTTTTAAAGATATATATAGTTTTTAATAGTCTCCCAAAATTGTAAAAGTCCATATAGTCTAACACAGTGATGTATTTTTTTATTTTATATAAAAAAAGATGTGCATGGTATGATAGACAATGAGACAACTCTCTACAAGAGACAAAATGAAACAGAACTTAACAATTATACATAAAAAAGAAGATGTGGTAAGATTGCCAATGAGACAACTATTCACAAGAGACCAAATGACACAGACATTAACAAATATAAATCACCGTACGACCTTCAACCGTGAATGAGCAAAGTAATACCGCATAGTCAGCTTTAAAGGGACCCGAAAAAACAAATGTTTAACAATTCAAACGAGAAAACTAACGGCCTAATTTATGTGCAATATAATGAACGAAAAACGAATATATTACACAGCAACGACAACCACCGAATAACAGGCTCCAACACTCCCCCTTATCCGTTGAGACATTGGTGCAACAGAACAATAAAAGAACTGTACAAAAACATCCATAAACAAGCAACAAATAATCTAAGACTAAATTAGCAATCACTACACATCCAATATCCGTTACCGTACGGCCGGAAGCAATTTTTTGCTTTTTTTCATAATTTTGTTCTCTATTTTTCATAATAATGTATTATAGATTACAATGTTGCGATCTTGAATTAAAATTAACATTTTATATTTTGAGAGCTATTAAGAATTTATATATCTTGAGTCATTAATCTTATATAAAAGTACAAAACGCAGCTTATTATCACCGATACAGTAACTTTATTCAAAATTCTTAGTCAACTTGCATTAATTGTCTAAAGCTCAAGTAACACATCGAAAATACTAGTAGTGCACAATATTCACCAAGCCAGTTCCCACAGTTAAACACTATTTAGATCACGACGCGAAGTGATGTACCCAATTTGTATCAGCTCCGTTTTCGTGGGAAAAGTGGACAGATATACGACTGACTATTTCATCTGCTAAGACAGCGCTAGCATACCACGAAAACTGGGTTCGGCTCTACTGATATAAAGACAGAACGACTAGGCAGATATATGGTTCTTCGCACTAGAAGACAATCGCTTTTGGTGACTTTTTACATAAATAAAACTTGGCTGTTTTGCATCGGTTTAGATTTTAACATCTACATGTAACACAAATACAAAAATATATCAAGTAATAGAATACATTACTAAAATGAGGTACGTACAGTCAGTGAACATTTCGATTTTTCATGTTACTTTTAATAAAAAAAATCTTTAAAAAAAAATAATTTCTAGATTATTTCTTCATAATTTTTTATGAAATTATTTCTTCATAATTTTTTATGAAATTTTCAGTTTGATTAGAATTTCCCTTGTTTATTTAAGGATTTTTGTTGTTGAATAACCTTTTTAATTTTGTAAATCAAATACGGCGGATGAAAATAATAACGTAACCGTTTCTGGTTATACTCGACCAAAAATATATGGTTTGTTAATGTTTCGATATAAATATTTTTTAACAATTATTATTATATCCCTTTTTACAATATTTTAGTTATTAAAGACCTGATATAGTTGAATTACAGGTAATTATCACGATGCCAGTCCTTATGAGGACCCCCTAATCCCTTATGTTGTTTTAGTCTAATTGTCAAATGTTGGAGAAACGTGACTACAATAGAGACAATCCGAGACACCCTTTTGAAGCCCATGATGTGTTGATTAAGATTTCGTTAAAATTTTCTGTATAGTTAAAGATATGATAGAGCTAAATTCATTCAAGTGAACTTACCCAGATTTTGCCACTAATTACATAATAATTGATTACATAATGGTTGCATAATAAAAATATTGCTTTCATTTAAAAGATTAATCTTTTATCTATCTATATATACCTCTTTTATTATTTTCTATGCATTCATAAGAAAGTTACAGCATTTCAAAGGTTAGTAATTGGAAGTAAAAAAATCTTTGTATTGTGCTACCTTAAGACAGATGCTGCTGAAATCTAATGATATTCTACGGTCCCTTATACGGGGGTCTCATTGGGGGGTTCTGATCCCGGGTCCCGCTTACTGTTTTGTTAGATTCCCGTATCCAGCTTACACTAGATTCTATGTGCGTAAGCAATTCTCTTTTTTTTTTGTAATTTCCCGGATCCCGCAAGACCTCATTTCCCGTTTTCACGACACAATAATTTGACTTTCACGTTTCACGCTTACAAAAAATCGGCAATCCCACACCACGCTTAGACCCCAATGAGACCACTATGTATTGTACATCAAAGTGACAATATGAAGTAAAGACAGTAATCTAGCAACATCAATAATCATGGGCATGTGCTTAGTTTGAATGTAAGCCAGACTACACGATTTCCCTCAACTAGACAGCATCTCAACGACAAATTTTTTTTTAAAGAACTATGCCTTCAGGTACCTTTTTTCTTCTTTCTTCAATTCGTTTTAACACGTCTTGCTATATTCAGTTCAAAAACTATCGATCAAACGAAAACTGTATCAAGTGATAAAAAAGCTTGTGTCATTGGTACAAATTATTGCTTCATTGCTTATTTCAGGGTTCAAACCCCACATGCTCTACACGTTGTAGCTTAGTTCGACTCCAAAACTATGTTTGACAGTTTCCAAGCCGAAGGTCAGAAGCTCTGTCTGGGCGCTCCAGCTTTCTTCACAATAAACAAAAAGCAAGCCGCCATGAAATAGCAAACAAATAATTAAAGTGGCGTTAAAGACCAACAATGAATAAATCAATCATTGTATAATTCAGACGTTTCACACACATATATTATTTTTGTTAAACAAGACGATATTCATTTGAAATTGAATTTGTCGATAGAGTTTTTCCAGCATGGTATAATGATGAATCTGGACATGACTGTAATATGTGCCGCTAGACAAACTCTTCATCTTTGCAACATTGTAATACCTATCAGAATGGCAGAATTTAAGAGAAAATTATTTTCATCATTTGTAAAAAAGTTAAGAGGAAAGATTAAAACTTGGAATATTTGTTAGGATTGAAAGATGAAAACAACATGGAAGGCACTTATTTTTGAAGGTTGATGTGTCCATCATATTACATATGTGGCAACCTTTTTGTTAATGTCTTGTTTCAAATTCAACTTTTTAAAAGTTTTTAAAGTTCCATTACTAACTTAAAGTCGACACCTTGTAATATAGAATATCTATATTGAATAAAAAAGGGTGTTTTCTATTTTCGACGATTGCAAAATTTCTGAGTATGAATTGAACTATCCCTATTCGAATGCTGCATTCGATATCTTGTTAGACATGTCGTTGACAAGCAGAACTCTAAACCATTGACAGCGTCTGTAAAGATTCCATGTGAAAAAATGACAAAAATAGGGCTACAGAGTAATGTCCCTGCTAAACTGACGTGTGCACGTTTCAGCTCTGGGGTTCCCAGTGAAGACATATGTTTCAGATAAAACATTTGAGGTACAAAGTCTACAAAAGGAAACAAAAGTTGAAAAGATGATGCTCCTCTTGGCGTAAACTCAAGAATTTACTAATTCGGAACTGCTTAAACATGAAATGAAGTCACAAGACACGTGCGAATCATCGCTGCTTGAATAGGCAGAGTTGCCCTTCATACAATTTGACACAAAGTCCCACAATGCCCCAATGATATTAACCATAATACAAAAATATCATAAAGTTCACTATAAAAGAAATTACATAACTAATACTTTTAGCCATAGTTTTTTATATGTAAAAAAACCACTGTACTAAAGGTTTACATTCATACAAAATGCCAGAAACTATATTTATAGACAACCGATTACGAGCGACCAAACAGGTCACTTTTGAAAATCAGATTATTTCGTCTTTTTATTTATTTCTTTCAGTCTCTCTTTTGCTTTTTTCAGCACTCAATTATGCATGACATAAATCTTAACTTTATGCTTTAAAATGTATACTTATGTATTGTACATCAAAGTGACAATATGAAGTAAAGACAGTTATCTAGCAACATCAATAATCATGGGCATGTGCTTAGTTTGAATGTAAGCCAGACTACACGATTTCCCTCAACTAGACAGCATCTCAACGACAACAAATATTTTTTAAAGAACTATGCCTTCAGGTACCGTTTTTTTTCTCTTCAATTCGTTTTAACACGTCTTGCTATATTTAATTTATATTCCAAAAAGACAAAAACTATCGATCAAAGGAAAACTGTATCAAGTGATAAAAAAAGCTTGTGTCATTGGTACAAATTATTGCTTCATTGCTTATTTCAGGGTTCAAACCCCATATGCCCTACACGTGGCAGCTTAGTTGGACTCCAAAACTATGTTTGACAGTTTTCAAGCCGAAGGTCAGTAGCTCTGTCTGGGCGCTCAAGCTTTCTTCACGATCAACAAAAAGCAAGCCGTCATGAAATAGCAAACAAATGATTAAAGTGGCGTTAAAGACCAACAATGAATAAATCAATCATTGTATATTTCAGACGTTTCAAACACATATCTTTTTTTTGTTAAACAAGACGATATTCATTTGAAATTGAATTTGTCGATAGAGTTTTTGCAGCATGGTATAATGATGAATGTGGACATGACTGTAATATGTGCGGCTGGACAAACTCTTCATCTTTGCAACAATGTAATACCTATCAGAATGGCAGAATTTAAGGGAAATTATTTTCATCATTAGTAAAAAAGTTAAGAGGAAAGATTAAAACTTACAAGATTTGTTAGGATTGAAAGATGAAAACAACATGGAAGGCACTTATTTTTGAAGGTTGATGTGTCCATCATATTACATATGTGGCAACCTTTTTCTTAAAGTCTTGATTCAAATTCAACTTTTTAAAAGTTTTTCAAGTTCCATTACCAACTTAAAGTCGACATCTTGTAATGTAGAATATCTATATTGAATAAAAAAGGGTATTTTCTATTTTCGACGATTGCAAATTTCTGAGTATGAATTGAACTATCCCTATTCGAATGCTGCATTCACTATCTTGTTAGACATGTCGTTGACAAGCAGAACTCTAAACCATTGGCAGCGTCTGTAAAGATTCCATGTGCAAAAATGACAAAAATAGGGCTACAGAGTAATGTCCCTGCTAAACTGACGTGTGCACGTTTCAGCTCTGGGGTTCCCAGTGAAGACATATTTTTTCAGATAAAACATATGAGGTACAAAGACTACAAAAGGAAACAAAAGTTGAAAAGATGATCCTCCTCTTGGCGTAATCTCAAGAATTGACTAATTCGGAACTGCTTAAACATGAAATGAAGTCACAAGACACGTGCGAATCGTCGCTGCTTGAATAGGCAGAGTTGCCCTTCATACAATTTGACACAAAGTCCCACAATGCCCCAAGGATATTAACCACAAGTAATAGCTTTTCCAAAAAGCTTGCCGTATTTTAGCTGATTATATTGAGATCAGTGGTTTGTGAGTAGTTTATTTTTATTGGAATATTGCACTTCAAGCAATATGAAAACATAGCGCTTTTTTTCTACTAATTTGTCATTTTTGTTGCATTATTGGTGGACCCGTGTTATAATGGTAGGAGACTTTATAAAATTGAGAATGGAAATTGGGAATGATATTATAATAAAATGTATTCTGTGTCTATAATCAACGTGATAAAAATAGCATATAACCTACACGTACTTTTGAGGATTACTATTTGACAAAATGGACAACAACAGTGGCGAATCCAGAGGGGGACATAGAGGGCGTACTGGGCGTACTTGTACCCCATCCCCCGCCCCCCATTTGCTCGTTTTTTTTTTTTTTTTTTTTTTTTAAATGATTAATCATACTAGACTATGTGAACTTTGCCATTTCCTGTGTACTCTATTATTTAATTTTTATACGACAATTCTTTACTTATATATACATTTATAATAGGAATTTACTGATTGTCAAAGTCATGTGATTCGCTATGGTGGAGTTGACCAGTGCTTCGAAAAACGTCGCTCAGTCATTTTGAAATTCAAATTACAGTAACACATTGCTTAAGCTGAGGATGACAATCATGACACCTTCAAAGCGACATAGGATTGAGCAAGAACGTATTGACTTCTATTTCACTATTCTACCAAACAGGAAGTAATACTCTATAGACTATAACACTCTCATGAAAAAATTCCATGGCAATATTATTTACCTACGAAAACATGTTTAACCCCAAGCGCCATTGTCATGATTGATATGGACTATATAAAATTGCTGTTTGGTGTGAACCGAGCTTTGCGTTGAAGACCAAACTACAACCTTTAATAGTTTACTTTTATAAATTGTGACTTGGATAGACAGTTGTCTTTGGTATTTACATGTATATGAGATCCTGTAATATCTATCTACAAGATTGAGAACACATTTTTTTGTAATAAATTTAAAACATATATAATTCTGTAATATCTGATAATATGTATCAGTTATTTGTGATTTTTCATTTGATGTGTACTCTCTGGTAATGTCAGTATCAGCATGATCAGTTGAATGGTTGTGATAAAAAAAAATGGGACAGTTTGCAATTGTCATGTGCAGGTACACCACATGTGGATCTTCTTTCCCCTCTCATTTATAAAATTGTGCATGATATTTATCAAAGAAACGCACCAGTATTTTGGTGAATGAAACACTTGTCATATAAAATATTAAAGTCAGAGTTGGAGTTTTGTTGTTTTTATAGGGAATCACTCAAGCATGACTGGAGTTGGCCCCTTTGTAGGCAGTCAGTAGGCTCCCGCTTATGAAAATTTCTGGATCCACCACTGAAAGTTTGAGTAAAGTTAGATAAGAATTTATGACAAATTATGTTGAAATTTGCACAGATAATGAATGAAAAATCTAGTAAATTAAAAAATAGGCACTATTATTAAAAGCTTTCCTTGCTTATTCACAATCACATATAATATCCTCCATGCTATTCCGATCTGAGTTTTTATTCATACATACATGTAGTCTGGTGCTGTTCCAAGCAGTCTTTTTTTTTTCTGTTTCTTGAGAAGTATTTGTTTTACCTGTTCAGTCACTGTAAAGTGTTACAATTTATATTTAAACGCAACACATAAATAGTGACCAAAAAGGTACGGCTATCACATGAGAGAAGCTAGAAAAAAGTAAAATGTAAACATTTTAAACATTTTTGTGGGACCATGAAAAAATGTGGTATAAAGATAGATATGCATAGATAGACCATAGAACAAATAAGCAAACAAATTCAAAGGAGATGTACATGTAAGATGAATTATGAAAAAAAAGAGGCATGGACAATAAATATAGCCTTTGTTAGAGGTGACCCAGGTCGCCTTTCTCAAAATCAGCTATATTAAAGGTAACCACATATTTCTGGGCTAGGTTGAAAAATAAATGAAAATGACTTTGAAAAAGCTAATAGAAATACAAACTTGGGAGACATCTATTAAAATGTTTGAAATAATAAGAAAGTTGAGAAGAACTAAGCTTTTTCAGATAATATACAGACTATTGCAGTCAGCCTATAAAAGACTCTTTGCCTCCTGAAATGTTTGTTTATACACTGTGCTTTCCTATAATGATTTAAAATCAGTGTGATAGTTTTCATGAAGAACACTGAGGTATAATGTCAAGATAAATGTTGTGTTACATGTATCTACCCAAATAAGTAAAATATAAAAATTCTTGACTTCTTAAACCAGTGATTGATCTCCTGATTTATATCTCATCACTCTATGCAGATGCTGTGCGAAAAAACCAATTGACTTACCAGTATGCTTCTTTCCATTGAGTTGATTTATTATTAATTATTTTGCTTTGAATACACCTTATTGCTACATACATGTATGTATATGTCCGCCATTACAAACTGTACATGTACATCACAAATATTTCATGTAAAATTTTGATGTTTCAATACAAAATATATGATGCCACAATGGAATAGTAATTGTTGTATGACATTAATGGTTAAAGAGGGGCAGATTCTCAGGTCAGCTGGGACAATAAGGGGGAGAGGGGCGATTTCTCCACTCATGCTTCAGTGCTTCCCTACATAATCAACCAAATAGTAATGTTCATCACGAAAAAATATACTAAGTGTAAGACCTGATGATGTGAATAAATTGAAATCAGACGTATCAAATAGAGTTTTCAGTGCTTTTGATATATCAATGGGCAATCTGATGAGTTAAGCCTTTTTCGACTGATTTTTATAGTTCGTTCTTATGTTGTACTGTTATACATGTACCACTGTCCAAGGTTAGGGGGAGGATTGGAATCCCGCTACAATGTTTTACCCCGCCACATTATTTATGTATGTGTCAGTCCCAAGTCAGGATCCTGTAATTCAGTGGTTGTCGTTTGTTTATGTGTTACATATTTGTTTTTCGTTCATTTTTTTGTATATATAAATAAGGCCGTTGGTTTTCTGGTTTGAATTGTTTTACATGTCATATCAGGGTCTTTTATAGCTGACTATGTTGTATAGGCTTTGATCATTGTTGAAGGCCGTACGGTGACCTATAGTTGTTTTAAAATGTCTGTGTCATTTTGGTCACTTGTAGACAGTAACTGTTGTCTCATTGGCAATCATACCACATCTTCTTTTTTATAATGACTGCTGATTACCACTGTGTCCATACTGGGACTATTATGGTCCAACAACCAGTGGCGGATGCAGAAATTTTCATAAGTTCAGGCCCACCAAATTTCCCAGAAAAGGATGGCATGCCCCCTGGTCCCCTTCTAAATCAGACTCCTGACAACTCCAAAGAACAGCATGTACGAGTACACCAAAGATCGTCAAACTGTCTACCCCACATGCAAACATCTTTTTCGGAGTTCACTGTGTTGCAAGTTTTTTTGGTTTGAAGGATCGTATAAATGATTGCCTCGGGGGTCATTGTCAAATATAAAGCTAAATTATATAATATGCAACAGCTGACACTATAGTATCCTATAGTGCACTGAAACCCTTGCCAATAACAATACCGTGATGCTTGGTGTAGGCTTCTTTGCATATAAGAAACCATATTGCTCACCTTGTAATTTTTGTATTCTTTTAATCAGTAGCGTCGGGTTTGTTTATTTACACCAGAAATCAATGAAGCGATGAAAGTGCTGGAAACGAAATTACATCTTCGGTAAATTCCGTGATTTTAATATTTTCTAATCAATATGTCCAAGCAATGAAAAATAAATGGTTATTATTTTTATACAGAGAGCATACGTTTTGTGTATTCTAAGCTGACGAAGAAATCTAACACAAAAGTAATCATTTAACCGTTTTAATACGCAGTTTAAAGTGTAAATTATACACATTACTGTCCTATTTTTAGAGAATAGCAATAATACATATATGTACAGTTTCTTACCAAAATAGCAACATACTTTCAAGATTAAATCCTCACATTGTCACATGATTATATAATCTGCACCAAATAGACAGTTTGACGTGAGTTATCATCATAACTAATCACTATAGCAAATGAACACTTTATCATAATATGTACCTATAACCTAGTATCATGATTTCAATCCGACCCCACTTACGGACGCGTAGAACATATAATGCATGCCACTCATTAATAGCCAATCAGACGTTAAAATGACCTTCATTTCCCCCAGAATCATTCCGGAAACAGCCACGAAGCAGCCATTAGATAGTATTTATAACCAATGAAATAACAGAAATACCGTTAACAGATTTACCCGAACCTGACGTTTAGCCTCTGACTAATCAGACCGTATCACCATGGTGATACGGTAATAATACAAAAATATCATAAAGTTCACTATAAAAGAAATTACATAACTAATACTTTTAACCATAGTTTTTTTATATGTAAAAAGACACAGTACTAAAGGTTTACATTCATACAAAATGCCAGGAACTATATTTATAACCGATTACGAGCGACTAAACAGGTCACTTTTGAAAATCAGATTATTTCGTCTTTTTATTTATTTCTTTCAGTCTCTCTTTTGCTTTTTTCAGCACTCAATTATGCATGACATAAATCTTAACTTTATGCTTTAAAATGTATACTTATGTATTGTACATCAAAGTGACAATATGAAGTAAAGACAGTTATCTAGCAACATCAATAATCATGGGCATGTGCTTAGTTTGAATGTAAGCCAGACTACACGATTTCCCTCAACTAGACAGCATCTCAACGACAACAAATATTTTTTAAAGAACTATGCCTTCAGGTACCGTTTTTTTTCTCTTCAATTCGTTTTAACACGTCTTGCTATATTTAATTTATATTCCAAAAAGACAAAAACTATCGATCAAAGGAAAACTGTATCAAGTGATAAAAAAAGCTTGTGTCATTGGTACAAATTATTGCTTCATTGCTTATTTCAGGGTTCAAACCCCATATGCCCTACACGTGGCAGCTTAGTTGGACTCCAAAACTATGTTTGACAGTTTTCAAGCCGAAGGTCAGTAGCTCTGTCTGGGCGCTCAAGCTTTCTTCACGATCAACAAAAAGCAAGCCGTCATGAAATAGCAAACAAATGATTAAAGTGGCGTTAAAGACCAACAATGAATAAATCAATCAGTCTTTTTATTTATTTCTTTGAGTCTCTCTTTTGATTTTTTCAGCACTCAATTATGCATGACATAACATCTTAACTTTATGTTTTAAAATGTATACTTATGTAGGGGGTCTCATTGGGAGGTTCCGATCCCGAATCCCGGTTACTGTTTTGTTAGATTCCCGTATCCCGCTTACACATAAGGGTAAGCAATTCTCATTTTTTTGTAATTTACCGGGTCCCGCAAGACCTCATTACCCGTTTTCACGACACAACAATTTGACTTTCACGTTTCACGCTTACGAAAAATCGGCAATCCCGCATCACGCTTAGACCCCAATGAGACCCACTTATACATTTGTTAAAATGGTTCCGAAACGTTCGTACAAACAGTGTAGGACAAGACCTCCTCTTTAACGTCCCGATTCCGATCGCACAATGGTGAAAACTTATTCACCATGTACAACCAAACGGACATCCCATTTTCCAAATTTATTACGTGTACGTGGAAATTCGATATATGACAATATCACCTTACCTCGGGCAACCCTATGGGCATCAATGAGAAAAAATTAGGAGAAAAAAAAAATTGTATAAATTAAATGTTTTATATTGACTTTGTTCAAATCATAATTGGTGCAAATTACAATTTGTACAGAAATTTACTAAAATTCACCGATAATCTGTACAGTAATAGTATGGATTTTGTTATTAAAAAAAACATTGATACAAACTAAAGAATTTGTAATCAATGACCGCACAATAGAGGTTTCCCGATTTGCTACGTATCAGGTACGGTTGGTACGTAACACAACCGTTGGTGCAGTTTTGGAGATATCATTTAATGCATGAGATTATTGTATTCATCATGATGAATTAAAGAAATCGAATTGCATATCAGCGATAAAAACATAATCTTTTATTTAAATACGATTTCAATGCTTCTAGAACACTTTGTTCGTGATTTTATACGAGAATATTTATGTTGGGCACAAGAGTATGAATCAAACAGTCCTTACTTGAACTGAGTTGCCTCGACCTTTAGATTCTAAATGTAGATTTGCGCTTCTGTTTGTTTGGCTTTGATTTAGTTTTGTGTATATTTAGAATAAAATAGAATAAAGAATGTTTTCTAATACTTAAATAGAATTTTGAATAATTAGAAATTGTTCATTAATAATATCTTACTGGTGTCATCATAACTAGTATACGTTAAAATGGCAAAATTGTGTTCACAATTGTGTTGATTTCTCATTAAAACCAATTATTATTAATTATTTTTTAAAATAAGTTATCTTTTCAATCATTGCAGCAACATTTTTATGAAGCGCAACACACTTTATACAAATATCGATCTATCTTTTTCCTTATATTTTGTCACTGAACTTTCCGGGGTGGATGTAATCATTAGAAAAAAGTTTTTGATTATATTACTTATTTAAAAGAATATAAATTTTATGACACTAACGAAATTCATTTATTGAGTCGAAATATTTATCATTACGATGTTATTTCATCTTGTTCGTTTATTATTATATCATTAAATATTGCGAGTGAAGTTGTGTACTGCACGAGCTTGCGAGTAGTAAATATAATCTGGGAGGGATAATGTTAACCAATATCCATCCATTAATCCTTTTATCGTACAGTAATGATAGAAGAACTGTTTACGGCGATAAGTTGACGCTATTTTGGCACTAATGCAATATGAATATTTCTTTCTAACTCTTGGTATTGTTCTACGGGAAATACTATGTTGCTATAGAATATTTTTTGCACCATTGACAACTGATTTCTGGACTCAAAATGAAGAATCATTTTCATCGGTTGGCCTGGTTTTCTAGATAATTTGTTCAGGTTTACATGTATCATGAGTAGGACCTTACCAAAAATACTTTAACTCTAGGTTTCTTCACTCGCCTTACTGCGAAAAAGATATATGAACTGTTGTGTTTTATAAAATGACATGTTTCTAAAAATTTATATAGCATAGTGATTTAAGGAGTATTTTTTTTAAGAAAAACTTCTAGTCCGAGGGTACAGTTAATTGTTAGTTGATCATTTTTCTTTTTTCAATTTCTCTCTCTATCTTCCATATTTTGCTGTACACTTACAAAAGTAAAAACATTGCCATTTAAGGGCAATAAAAGAGGGACGAAAGATACCAAAGCGACAGTCAAACTCATAAATCTAAAACAAACTGACAACGCCATGGCTAAAAATGAAAAAGACAAACAGAAAAACTATAGTACACATGACACAACATAGAAAACTAAAGAATAAACAACACGAACCCCACCAAAAACTAGGGGTGATCTCAGGTGCTCCGGAAGGATAAGCAGATCCTGCTCCACATGTGGCACCCGTCGTGTTGCTTATGTGATTACAAATCCGGTTAAAAATCTCATTCGGTAGGTCACATTCATGAAAGGGAAGGGGATTGTAGTTACGACGTAAGGAACATATCCGATATCATTTGTGAAACGGTTATTCCATAACGGCCAACCAACTCGTGATGGCGTCCGTAAAATTTACGAAGGGATGATTTCAACTTCACCATTTGGAACTCTTGGTTTAATAGCTTCCTTGTGAGCAGTCACCCTCTATCAAGAAAATCATGATAGGAAATGCAAGCACGGGAATATCGTATCAATTGGGAGATATATATCCCGTATGCAGGTGCTGCTGGAATGTTGCTACTTAGAAATGGAAAGTTCACAATTGGAAAGCTGAAATCATCTCTTTTGTCGTAAAGTTTTGTTTTCGACCAACCCTCATTGTCAATTTCTAGATGTAAGTCAAGATATGAAGCCGACTTAACTGTATCTGTAGTATCCTTTATCTCCAATTCGATGGGATAGATGCGTTCCACATAGTCACCAAATTTTGAATTGTTTAGTGAAAGAACGTCATCTATATAGCGGAAAGTAGAGTTAAAGGATATTGCTAACTTCTTATCTTTCTTCCTAAGAAGTTCCTGCATGAAGTCAGCCTCATAATAATAAAGAAACAAGTCGGCAAGTAGAGGGGCACAGTTTGTTCCCATTGGGATGCCGACAGTCTGTTGAAAAACACGTCCTCCGAACGTTACAAATATGTTGTCAATCAAGAAATCAAGCATCTTGATAATATCGGTTTCAGAGAATTTTTTGTTTGAATCAGAGTGATTCTTTACAAAGTATGATTTATCCCTCCCTAAGACAAGATACTTGTATCTACGTTGGCCATTCTTTTTTATGAAGCAAAGTAATACCAAGATTTCAAGATAATAAGCCGTACTTTGACCTTTAATGGTTTACTTTACAAATTGAGACATTGATGGAGAGTTGTCTCACTGGCAGTCATACCACATCTTCTTATATCTAGTAAACAGAAGCTGATCTATGCTACAGGGACTATTTTCTATCTCATCACGCCATATCACAAGTTCATTTTTTTCATACTAAACACTATTCACTCGATTACTCTGTGTTGGTCTTTGCATTATGTATTCGGGTTTTGTTTTCTGTAATTAATTAATACTTCAGTTTCATTATGTATATCTTATATATTTATTTGATAAAATTTACTGTTTGCAATAGCATTAATTGTTCTAAATAATAAGCATGTTCTTATCCCAAGCATAAAAACATAGCCGTATTTGACACAACCTTTTTCAACTTTTGATCTTCAGTGCGGTACAACTTTGTACTTTTTTTCACTTTCGATCTTTTATATCTGGGCGTCACTGTGGACGATTTTATATTTGTTATTCTCGTGGGATTTTGTCTGATGCTTGCTCCGTTTCTGTGTGTGTTACATTTTGGTGTTATGTCGTTGTTCTCCTCTTACGTTTAATGCGTTTCCCTCGGTTTTAGTTTGTTACCCCGATTTTGTTTTTTGTCTATGGATTTATGAGTTTTGAACAGCGGTATACTACTGTTGCCTTTATTTATTCTTCAATAATACAATTTCTAATCATCATAACTGATAATATAACCGTTCCATTCATGACAACATTTTGCATTTCTATTCATGTCTATTATAATCACCTGACTATTAAATTTGCTATTAATTTTAATCATTATGTTTTTGTTATTGAGGTCAATTTATTTTGTTAAAAGAAAATTTATTTGTTCAACTTTTCTAAAAAGCTAACTTAAAAATACAAACCTTAAACACTTTATATTTATGAAAAGTTATTACGAACAAAATTTATATAGGTTTAAAATATGTCTTGTAATTTAGCTTCTTTTTGTCTGTGAAGTTTTAGGGGGAAATAACTCTTAACTATAAACCTTTCGTACCAACGGTTACTTGCAACGGTTGATTGAATACATAATCGAGTTCACACAATATTGATTATTATGAATACAAGAAGTAACCACATGAAATTAGTACCAAATTATAGTTAAAAAGTTCGTAAAATAGTTCTGTATATGATTCATAAAACATACGTTGATATTAAGTGTATACATCAATTATTTCCAAAAGTTAAATGACGGCTCCCAGTTCGTACTACGGTTGGTACGGTAGCAAATCGGGAAACCTCTAATAAACCCTATTTACAAAATATGAAAAATAGTTCTGTATCACTTGTTTGAGCATGTGAGTAAATTATGGCATCGGAAATACATATTTTGCTTTTTACATTTACGCTAAGAAGTGCTACACCCCCTTTGCATTTACAAGAAAGAAATCCGTGACCAGCAGTCTTTGAAAGCTTTTTAACTTCTTCACGTAGCGACAGTTGAAGCTCAGGAACTGTGGCTGCGAATATAGATGTGTCTTTAACAGCTTTAATTTGATTCATCCTGCCCAAATTCTTCAGATTCAATAATAACATCTAATATTTTTGCGGATCAGTGGGGGCACACTCACACTGAGGAATTGGTATAATGACATTTTCCCCCACAGCAAGTTCTGATTATTTCCGTTTCGTTTTCTTGGTTAGATATTCGGCTTTGATCTGTTGGTCAGACATCGCACGCTTCCTGTCATGTATGCTTGGTGTTTCAACGTCTGACTCAGTGTCATCTTGATTGTCACTCGGGCTAATTTCTATTATACTATCAGAATTGTCACTGGGGTCAATTTCTATTGTACTATCAGAATAAACTGGCATGCATGTATCAATTACTTTTCCTGTCTCAATCTGGTTATATTTGTATTTTGTATATAAGGTTTATTATGTGGTAACTGAATACAATTTCTGAAGTGTGTATCTGCTTTTTATAACAAAATCCATACTTCACATTATTGTACAAGTTATAAGTGAATTTTAGTCAAATTTTGTACAAATCATACATAATACCTAAAAATTTAACGTACTGTTTGTCAGAATTTGTTTACAAACAATAATTGTGTAAATGGTCTATTTTTAAATATTGAATATTTACATTCGCATGTTCACCTACAGTGGATTTTACTTTTTCTATTTTTAACTTAGGATTGTCTACTTCTATAGATAATAAAAACAACTTGTTTCACCTTGATGGTGAAATACACTTCACTTTTATATGGAGGATTGTCAAAATTTGATCAAACGATTCAGTTTGTTCGATGGATTACAATCTTTCGGTAAGAAAATGAAGAAATTAAATTAGATTAATCCATTATACATGTTATAATTGTCAATTTGCACTTCGCATTTATGTGATACAAATACTCGGTTATTTTAGTTCAATTTAAGCCAATTATTTTTAAAACAACCCCGGTGAAATGGGGAACACTTATACATGTAAACATGTTATTGTATTTACATCTACTGCATGCATGTGTACTTTGATGAATAGTTTTCTCATTGGCAAAATCATACCTCATCTTTATCTTTTTATAGACTTGTTGATCGTTAATTCTATAATAATATAGAAAGTTCAAGTATTCTCTTTATACTTCCGTCCTAACATCTACATGTAGACATAAGTACGTATATGATCTGCCTAAGTGTTGGATACTTAAACGTAAAATAACACACTGTCAGGGCCGTAACTACCTATGAGGCAGGGGAGGCAACTCAGGGGAGGGAGTGCCTCCCCTGAATTTTGTACTCCAAAATTTGTTTTGAAGTAATAAAATGAAATATTGACAAGATGTACACGAAGAACTTGAATTTGTATTATAAACAACACACCTTTACAGATTTAACAGTTATCATGATATGTGATATATCTGTCGTTTTCCGGAATTTTTGATTGAAAGTGAACCATTTCAGTATTTGATATAGTTTTTTTTTTCGTGTGGCAATCCATCTGTTATTCAGTATTTCCTATGACGTACGAGAACTCATATGAAACTTTGCTTTCAACAATTTTGAACAAAACTTAACTAATCACATTTATTTAGGGGCTCAATTAAGCAGAGGAAGTTCCCTTTGTATTGTGAATCTTTTATGATATCGGAAATTCGTTACCTGCTGAATCAGCTGTTGGGTAATTTTTTTAACGTGTCTAGTCAGACAGTACGTCTCCCGATCATACCAGAACGTTATGGTCAATGCCTTAGTAGTTTAAAAACACTCCCATTAGTTGTAGTTCTATACATGTCTGTTCAGCTTTCAACAATATTGAAATTCAAGGTCCTCGATAAAAAAAAATATCTTGCGATCTATAATCTTGATTTATATAGGTTTTTTTTAACTTACCAGTTTGATTTCGTACAAAAATATCTTTAAATACAGATAATAATTGCTTCCAGGTTCAAGCATTACTGATGAATCTTAGAGTAAGGAAATCGAAGGAAAACGGGTAATTTTTAGCCATTTTATTGAGAGAAAAAAATAGGCGGTCACAATGTATTTAATGTTAATAATTATAGTTCAAAGTACGGACTTCAAGACGGAGCCTTTGCTAACCCCGAACAGCAATCTTCGTTTGTTTTTTCATAAAAATTGCTTCCAGGTTCAAGCAATACTGATGAATTTTAAAGTAAGGAAATCGAAGGAAAATGGGTCATTTTTAGCCATTTTACTGAGGAAAAAAAATCGGCGGGGGGCTGCTCACCCCAACCCCCTCTCTTGGGGCCTCAATGGGCGGCCCCAAACCCCTGCCTCCCCTGAATTCGAACCCTAGTTACGGCCCTGACTGTAGATATTATTCATAATTGAACTATTAATATATTAAATAATCCCATTAACAATTTTATTATTAACGAATTTTCCTTTCATTGAGAGTGCAATATCACAAATCGAGTAAAGTTCATTCAAATAATGTAAAATTTACATGTTTTCTTTTGCATTTTTAATTGGGTCGTTACAAAAAAAAAAAATGCCTGTTAACGCCATGTTATTTATGAAGAACATATATTTTCGTTTTCGTAGATCATTGAACAAGGAAGATACAGGTTTGTCTACACAGTATCATAACTCATTAGACAAACCGATTCTACAAAAGAAATTCGTGCAACACGATGTTTCTCAACTCTCAAAAGTTACATTTTAATTATATATCTATCATATTTTACATAAGGAAGAACCAACGTCGTTTAAAGTGGCTTGAAACCGAAATCTACTCTTAATATAGTTTCACAATTCATAAAATTGGACATTGGAATCCTAAATTTTGCAAAATTTTGTAATTGTTTCAATTATTGTTTTTCTAGGTACATGTATGCAGTTCACAGTTAAGTTTAATAGATTCAGTAACAATAGAAAAGGGACCATCTTTAGCAGAATGGACAACTGTGCTGTTTGTTTTAGGGGCACCTCTCCACTTTTTGTATTTCAAACGCAATTTGTCAGTAGCTATTGTTCAGTACAAATTCGTAAGTATACATTATTTCAAAGGTATATTCAAAGAACTATTCACTAATTTACTAATAATGACATATGAATAAGTTTATTTTGGAAGATCATATTAACACGTTATCTTGACAATGATTTGTTTTGCTTTGCTCTATAATATAATTTCATTCTTAAAGTATTATAAAACCGCAAATTAAAAAAAAAAATGATACATAAGTTTTTTTTTTATAACTAAATGGATAGTTTTCATTATAAAACTTATGTACATATACTATTTTTTTTAAGAAACTTCTTTAATTTGTCCAAATTTAGAAGAAGTACTTTTTTTAATTCCTTGCTTCCAGGAAGCATTTCGCCGAAATGTTTTCCGTTTACATGTGATCTTAGCGTGACCCTTCTCGTAAAATCCGGTGATCACAATACGCATGGATCTGTCATTGAAATAAACTATTATCTAATCGACATGCATACTATACACATGCTCAATATCCATGCTTCTTTGTTGATTGCTTCCTATAAGGTGACGATCGGTAAACTACGGTTTCAAAACACGGCAATTATTTAGCTGCCACATTGTTTTTAAATATTAACAGACAGAGACAAAAACAAATGACGATTAATACGATAGTTTTGCATGAGAAATGATAAAATCGTGCACAGAAGACTAGGTTTATGATATATAAATGCATTGGTTAAAGAATTCGATAAAAAAAAATTCACCGGTCACTCGTTTCATATGACTTAAAAAAATGAAACAAATTTTAAGAAAAAATATGCGTACAATATTTGATATCATATACAGTTGATAATGGCTCAATTGTGTCGTCCGATTGTCCCACTTTTATAATTAAATGTATATGAGTAATGACAATATTTGGGTAACTCAGGGAGATGATTTATTCACTTTAAGTACAAAAAATCATAACAAACGCATTATGTTATTATAATAAGATATTGTTTAGGAAACAACCCGTTAAATTGTTTACTTAAGAACTTGTTTAACCTTCAGTTAAGATAAGTCTGAACTTGAAATATGGAGTATATCAGATATATAAAAAAATTGAACACTCGTGTCAAAAAGATACACATACAGTTTTTTTTCTTTCTAATGTTATTTTGTTTATGATTTTACAGAGAGAAAAAGAAACGAAGAATAAAATAATAACTTCAACATTTTTTTTTCAATTTCAGATTTTAGCAATATTCATCACACTATTAAGCATACTAAGCTTATCCTATGGACTGAGAGATATTCATGACGTTTTGATTGGAGAAAAGTCTCCTGATGGTTTTATTTTATCAATTAGTATAGTGTTGACAACGGTATGAACTCTTTGTATCTATATATGTACATAAAAGTGAATAATGGGTAAACGTCAATAAAACAACATGTGGCCGATCAGCCTTTTAAAAAACCGACAAAGAAACAAACAAAACTTTGTACCAAAATTGTTAAGCAGAATAAAAAAAAATGTACCAATATTTTGCATTCCAGAATAATAATAACTTTTTATTTTACAATCGTTACCGTTCATGTTAAAATCGTTGATGAATCCTATATACATTGTAATGATAGCATCATACAACAGGGACCATGTAAATTATTTTTAATCTGTTTTTCAGCTGTTGGCATTAACCCATTAATTCATAGCACCATTGATTGCTATGTTAAATTCTGCAATTTCGATTGTTATGTAATGTTATTATAGCATTACACAACAGGGACATTGATATACATGTTGTTTAATCTGTCTTCAATATATCTATTGAATATGTTAACCAACTTTTATACATTTAAAACATGCTGGTTCAAAATTGGACCGACAATGGACATCTAGCTTACTTTTGAGGCCGTACATAATTAATGTTAACTTATATGATGTAAGTGTTGTTTCCTTATCAAATTACAAACATTTAATGCTTTATTCAACCTTCTGTTAACTCCAAAATAAATGCGAAGTTTGTATAAACGCGAATAATGCCTTGAGACAATAACGCAATACTAACAACTCGCATTCTGACATATGAAACATTTTGGCACAACGTTTTGGAATTTTGGGTCCTCGATAATCTTCAAATTTGTACTCTTTTATATCTATTTTGATCTGTTCGTCACTGATTAGTCTTTTGTAGACAAAACGCGCGTCTGGCGTATTAAATTATAATCCTGGTACTTTTAATAACTAATTAAATGTATGGACATGTTCCCAAAATCGCAAATATAATCAAAAACATTTTGTTAATTAAAATTCATTATTGTTTTTTTACAGATATTGATACAAGATGAATCTCATAAAACACAGAGGAAGAAAAAGAGAAAATACAGATTTTTCCACATATTTGGTCTTTTCTGCAGTTTTGGAATTTCGTTCGTTTCTATTTTTCAAAAACGAAAGGATGTTGATGTAATACTTTCATGATTATCGATTCTAAACGATTTAATAAAAAATTCCATCATTTTTTTGTTTAATAATTCTTCTAACCAAGAACCATTTATAAGTAAATATTCGTTCATTGAAGAGAACAAATTTGTACTGAATAATTGTGCAGATTTAAAGAATTTTTTTTTAAATTTCGTTCACAAAAAGTCCAATAAATGTGTATTTTTGTGATTGTGGTTAGTTTCCAAAAAAATGTTTTAAATTGTTTTCTATAAGAAAGGAAGAAAGGAAATTAACTGCAAAATAGATGAATCGATCTATTTCGTTGTGGTTGTTCATTACAAAAGTTGCCAGAAAAACTTTTTCTACTTTTACTCCACGAATGTTGCCAGTTGCACTTCTCTTAGCAATCTGATATTCATGTACTACATATAGTTTCAGAATAACTGGGAATTACAACTAACAGAGTGGACAACAAAACTATATTGTGTGTTGATAAGTGTGTACCTGATAGAATCAGTAATACTGGTTTTAAAACAGGTTCTTGGAGCGAACCAGTCTTTTGAAAAGGTTTGTTTTACGTCAAATCTTTAATCGTATATGTTTCGAAGTCATTATGCTAGCAAAAGAGGGTCGAAAGATATTAGAGGAACAGCCAAACTCATAAACCGAAAAATAAACTGACAACGTCATGGCTAAAAATGAAAAAGACAAACAGACAAATAATAGTACACAAAAAAAACATAGAAAACTAAAGACTAAGCAACACGAACCCCTGAAATACTGGGGGTGATCTCAGGTGCTCCGGAAGGGTCAGCAGATCCTGCTCCACATGTGGACATACATATACATGTAATAACTAAAAGTATATAACTAGTATGTGAATAGTATATACACTCATACTAAAAAGTGGGGAAAGTTAATAAGAGTAGATATCTAAATTCTATACACACTATAAGAAAAGGACAGTAATTTCATATTGTTAAGCAAACACAAGTCTTTTGTTTCTTTCCTATAGGGTAAAGCAGACAAAGACGTTTCCCCAGAAATTAAAGCATCTTTTTTGTCACGGCTCACATGGAGTTGGGTAACGCCGTAAGTTTAAGCATCTTTTTTGTCTGGGCTAACATGGAGTTGGGTAACGCCGTATGTAGTAGGGAAACATTGAGATTTGAGTTTGGTAAAGACTGATCAATAAGAGGACAATATACTGGGAAAGACAAGAAATTTAGACAAGATAGAATGGATATTTTAGACAATTGTATTTACGCAAATATCCATTTATATATATTTATTTTGTTAATTCTAAATCAAGGTTACACCACTTTTTAGTTAACAGTGTTATTGGTAATTTGTAGTATAAATACGTTTACTGTTTACATGAGCCCTTTCCATTGGTCCTGCTAAATACCATAGATTCGCCATTGTATGATTGAGCACCGTATCGATTGTTGTTTATAAACGGGTCATTTGAAAATGATTCTTAATTGTGAATTTTAACTGAAAAGATGAAGATTAAATTTTGACAGAATTTTGGCCTTTACATAACTCACAGTTCGACAGCTCAGTGAGTAATTCTAATAGCGTTTACATTTTAAAATTCAGAGTTCTTAGAACAATTTATGTGATGTTAATTTTTTGTTTTGTTTTTCTTTGCATTTGTTGACATTGTATATGCTAACATCATCATCATAAATGCAAAATTTAATTATTTTTTAACAGATTTGTACTATTTGGATACAGGCATAATCTCGAACCGTCAGATTTATGGCCCTTAAAACCTGAACATTTATCTACAAATATCATTCCTATTTTCGATAAGTACTGGGAAGAGGAGGTAGAGAAAGCTACAAGGTAAGATATAACTACATTGTACCTATTTTATTTTTTTTTTAAATATACAGGATATATATATATATGTTGGTCGCTGGAAACTTATTATTTTTTACAGACATATCTTTCCTTCATGTAGACCTCGGTGATCTCCAAGTTTTGTATCGCAATTTGATTGTACGTTTAAACTGTGCACATTCAAAGTATGTTCGAATCAAATTATAATTGACAAGGATTTTTGGCTTTCTTGCCGAAGTTTGTCTATTCTTTGAAAGTTCTGTGGCTTCCTCGACCAATAGAAAAAATGGACCATCACGATTCATCCAATATTGATGACAGTGGCGTTAAACCACAGAAATCAACCAACATGTTAATCTACTTTAATTTATATACATACTTAAAGAAAATTATTCTTTACCAAACAAAATGATCAGTGAAATTATTGATAACATGAAAAGTACACATTGATGATTAATGGAGCCATGCACTTAAAAGACTATAATAATAGATCAGTTTCAACGTTTAAAGGAATGGAAGGGACATTATCAGGTGATATTTTACTGACGTAAAGCAACCTATTCAACATTTTAACGATAAATAAAAAAAATTGATGTGTGTCTGTGCGTGTTGAAAACTTTTGTGATTCGATTAACTTGAAATGTATGCAAAAAAACAAACGAAAGTATGGGACGACATAGAAAAAGTAAAAAAAAAAACCGGAAGTAGTATATTATCTAAGAAAGCATATGAAATCAATTAATATGTTGGTTAAGCAGTTATTATACTTAAATAAACATATTAGAAAATGCTGAGTTTATCTGTATTTGTATGTAGGGAAATAATTCTAGATTTAATTCTTGAATACTAACGTAACAGCAAAAAAATAAAACAATAGCTAAGGATAATTATGTTTATCATTTTCGCTTCTAGAGAGAGACAATCCCAAGAAAAGCGAACGATTAAGACAACAACAATTACTGTGGAGAAAAAAGTTCAGGCAAACCTCCTTCGTTGTGTTATAAGAGCATCGGGGCCTGCTTTGTTGCTGTCAGCTTTTTACAAATTATTGTATCATTTAGCCGAGTTCACCTTTCCCTATATGATAAGGTAAGTTTCGGTTTTATTTATTTGTTTTGTTTGGTCATCATCGAGTTTGCTCATTTAAGGAAAAAAAAGAGTAAAATCACAAAAATACTGAACTCTGAGGAAAATTTAAAACGGAAAGTCTCTATGGCAAAATAAAATGTTAAACCCCATCAAACGAATGGACAACAAATGTCACATTACAAACATCATATAACAGACAACAACCACCGATAATCCTTAAAGTTGAACAGACACATTTGGTAGTGTGATAATGATTAAGAACAATAAACTATGGCCTAACTTGGACCAGTGGTATATTGTCTATATAGTAGGTACTTTTTAAAGGCTGTCTTCTAACATATATCTGAGTTTATCCACGTTGCTATCAGATGAAAAGTTCTTAACCAGAAATTCAAACCGCATCTCTGTATTTTCTATTCTTGTCTGTATTATGTATCTTTATTTTAATTGAAACTGTAAAAGCATATTGGTATTTTGTTTAAACTTTATAATTTTGACATCTTGCTTTACAATATAATTCATTTTTACACCCACTTTGAAATTCTGGTCCATTTCCTGTTACTATGGATTTATTATTATTTGTTGGATACGAATTTTCGTGGGTTTCGTGGGTACAGGTGAACCACCAACTCAACTATACAACGAATTGCAAATTTTGAAATGATCTGTATCCAGAAATTGGCAAAATCACGAAATGAAATAATTTTTTACTCAATCCAAGAAAACTAATATCCACGAAAATAAGTGAATCCACAGTAATCAACACGTAGAGCAGGGTATAACTAGTAGAGCAGGGTATAACTAGTAGAGCAGGGTATACCTAGTAGAGCAGGGTATAACTAGTAGAGCAGGGTATAAAAGAGGGACGAAAGATACCAAAGGGATAGTCAAACTCATAAATTAAAGCAGACTGACAACGCCATGGCTAAAAATGAAAAAGACAAACAAACAATAGCACACATGACATAACATAGAAAAACACGAACCCCACCAAAAAACTAGGGGTGATCTCAGGTGCTCCGGAAGAATATAACTAGTATGCAATAAAAACAGTTCGCCTTGTTTTATCTGCATCCTATTTGTTCTATAAAAAGTAACACAAAGTGTCAAATGGATGTATCAAATTGTTATATTACTCATCTATTAATATAGACTCCTAATTGGCATAGCAAGAGATGGAAAAGAAGAGATCTGGAAAGGTTACATACTTGCTATCCTTATGTTTTCTGTCTCAATATTCAAATCAGTTGTTTTGAATATTCATATTAATGAAACACAAGAAGCAGGAAGGAGTAACTGGGTAGCTCTTACTGCTGCCATTTATAAAAAGGTTGGTAAAATTTGACTTTGAGAAGTATTAGGTGTCAACATTCAGAGCTGAACCCATACAATAAACTATATGATACATCAAACCATGCTTTTAAAGAATTTGGTCGGGTTGTTGTCTCTTTGACACATTCCCCATTTCCATTTTCAATTTTATTTTAAAGAAAGAAGCATATTCAATAAGTTAATGAAGAACTTTACATAAAAATAAACGTTAAACAGCCAGAGCCAATCAAAAAGAAGGATGCACTCAGATGCACTGAACGAATCGAGAGATGATGCTTTATAGTGACGACCTTTGTGAAAAAATGTATTTGCCGGTCTATGGTAAGGACTATCCTGCAAAAGACGGGATTTGCCGCGCTGTGGTGACGACTGTCTCGTTACGTTTGTTGTACTGATAAGTGAAAATCTTACACACCAAAGCCATTATAAAATTATCAAATTATAATACTTAAAGTATGTGTACGATATAAAATGAGGACGTATCTTTTTAAAATAAAAAAGATGAATAGGATAAATTAAGAGGAAAAACAAACACATCCTACATTGTCTTACTAACATATTCATGATATTCTTATTTGGATTGATTTTTGCAAAAGCTATAGAGGTGTCGGAATGATGACATTCATCAGCATTTTAGATTTTGTAGTCGACTGTAAACAATCACGTAGCTAAATGTTTTTTTCTCTATTTGATAGGGAAAATGAATATTTTATCATGTTTATGGTGTAAGTTATAATGAAAAAAATACAATCATGGCATTTGTGTTAATATTTAGACTCTGAGACTAACAAATGCAGCTAAGCAAGATTCTACTGTAGGCGAGATCATCAACTTGATGTCTGTTGATGCTGAAAAGATAGGAAATTGTATGTGGAGTGTGAATGATGTATGGGCCATTCCTCTGTTATTTTCAATATCTTTTTATTTCCTGTGGCAAACCTTAGGTATGTTAAAAAAAGTGTCAACAATGCGTTTAAGTATAGATTAACCTGAAATCCAGAAGAAGACAAAATTTACGCCAAAAATGTATAAACGGAAAAACATTAAACATAGTGATGATGAACGGATGGTTTACGTCCAGCGGGAAATTATTATGCATATACAGACGAAAGCACGCGTTAATGTAATATAACAGTAAAATCACAAAATTACCGAACGCCGTATATTCCTGACTATGTATATGTTCTTTCTTATGTAGAATAGAATGTTAACCCTGCTTTGTACAACGCCAACAGGTAGAACAGGATTCGTAACGTGCTAGTTTACAAGGTAACGGTCCAAATTAAAGGATCCGGAAGAAATGTCAATTGACCAGACACATTATTCATGTTATTTGACTCTGAGTCGACCAGTTTTTGTGCGTACTCCTTTGTCAATGTTTGTGCTTCGTGTTGTGCGATGACACACCAAATACCAACGTTTAATGCTTTGGTGTGACACAGTCATGTTTCGAACTCATGACCTCCTGCACTCGAGATGAACACGCTACCAAGAGTTCGACGAGACGTTTACCAGTAAATATAAAATAGTAATTAATTCACGTAAAACATTATCTTAAAATGGTACGTATGATGTAATGATTATATTATTGAAACACACGGTATACGCGGAACAGTTATAGATGTCAGATGAAGTGATATTGACTCTATTTTATATATATATATATTTTGAATTCCTATTTTGCAGGACCCTCAGTCTTGGTTGGGCTTATAATTATACTATTATTGGTACCAGTTAATTTTGTGTTGATGAGGAAATCAAAACATTTGCAAGTAAGTTTTAGAATAATTAAAAAGTATTTAGACTGAGGCTTAATTTCTCTAGGACAAGGTAACGTTATGTGGACTTCCTATGTAGTCACTGTTTGTCATTTAGCTCATGTTTTATTATTATTATTATTTAAAAAATCCCTTGTATTTAAATTGTTTAGGTTTTGTTGAAAATTGAATTACTGTTGACTTGTATCCTTTTGCCTGACTAGGTATGACTCGCTAAAGTGCTATGGTAATTTTCTGTATTCTTTTCTTTCATCTCTGCTCATGTGCTTTGTCTATATAGTTTAAATGTCATTGGTATGCACCCTGATAAATGCAACGAAGGCATTAAGAGTTAACCTAGACCGTCCATCCTTCCGTCTTTCTGTTTCCCATTCCTCATTTCTTCCGTCTTTCCGCTATTTCACCTTCTTTACAAGGCTTCGGAAGATCATTTGGATACAGGGCCCTAGATACATTCTTTTGTATTAGTTTGTTTGTTCACATAATTGTTTTGTTTATATAGTTTACCATTATAATGTAATTTTTAACAGCTGTGACACAATTTTTGAAATTTTTGAGTATTATGTCAATACTATTATTATGGAACCTCTACGTGACTGTCATTGAAGAAAGGTTCTGATAGCTATGATACCTGGATACCAGGTTATTAACCTCAATTTTCCACATAAGGAAATGCCTTTACCAAAAAATATGACAGCGGTTTTACATTCGTTTGTCGTGTTTGAGCTTTAGAAGTTGTCATTTCATGAAGGACTATGCATTTCTACTTTGCCTAGGAGTTCGAAGTTTTAATATTTTACTTTCTTTCTATGTTTTAAAAAAGAATAGTCTGAATAGGGATCTCACAATAACATACGCTATTTGCAAACGGAAGCTACTTATAGAGCTCCTGATTCAATTCAATTTGGATTTTCTTTACAGTTGGAGAGCATGAATTTAAAAGACGCAAGAATAAAAAAGATGAATGAAGTCTTAAATGGAATTAAGGTACGTATAACACATTTAACAGACAGCTTATTTATTGTTATTTTCGTTTAAATTTTTCCGTTTTCATTCATAACAGTTATATATTTTTCAGTATTCCCAGAGATGACTTACTTGTAAATTAGATTTTAGTTTTGTACACAGATCGGCAATTTGCAAATATTTAAATGAGTATTGAGAAAAAAATAAAAAAATAAAAAATAAACCGAACAAATTTACGTCAAATTTTCTTTAAACAACATACATACTATCATTTGTATGTTAAAATTTA
This sequence comes from Mytilus galloprovincialis, assembly GCF_965363235.1. Taxonomy (NCBI): domain Eukaryota; kingdom Metazoa; phylum Mollusca; class Bivalvia; order Mytilida; family Mytilidae; genus Mytilus; species Mytilus galloprovincialis. The sequence continues at coordinate 17,876,298 of NC_134846.1, forward strand.
GCACATTGATTGGAAAAAAAAAACAGATTAAAAAATGGGTGTGAAACGAAATCCAAATGATCCGAGACTGAGTGTGTCGAAAGACCAAACTTCGGTTGTTTTCTGCATGATTCATCAAGTGAATATACGAGAGTATGAACCGAAACGGAAAAGGTCACTGAAAAACAGAAAATGACAACCATTCCATTCTAGGAATCGGACCGCTCTTCCTACCTCACTGTTAATTCCAACCTGACATTCATGACGTAAATACATTCAAACTTACTCCATTCTATTACTAGTATATTAGTTTGGCTGTTCATCTTTAAGTAACTCATTCAAAGAGTATAATTATATTTGTATCACGGATTGATATTTCGCCATAAGTTATTGTACATGAGCCATGATTGCAGAAATTGTATATTATGAATTTTATTGTAAAATTGATACCAGAATTGTACTATATATGAATCATGAATGTGCATCAATATGTACCATAAAGAGCCGTCGCTTATTATGTTCCCCTATGTGTATATATCGTGCATAGATGGAAGATAGTTACTCATGATTAGTACATGCAGCTTTATGCCTATGTTAATCCAAGCACGGATAACATAACGATATGGCCTTAAAATACGTCGCAAAAAATAATGATTTATTGATTAATATATTGTTGTTTAAAGCTACTTTTATTACTATTGTGCTACGTTAAAGCGGTCAGTTTGCCGCAGAAAAGAACCAAACTTTGGTATGAAAACTGACAATGCTAGTCAATACGAATTGGGAGTCAGGCACACTTGCCACGTGCGGAATTCGATTTCACAACGTCAGTGTTAACTTGCTAGTGCACTGCAGTTCAACTAAGTATACAGAGGTCTTTGTCACAAAGAACCGTGATGTCAGTTATATTACGTAATACTATAAAATTTAATTAGAAAACTGAAACAAACAATTTATCATTACTGTGGCTGCATGGACTGGTCGTAATGAAAGCAATAGACTATTCAAAACAAAATAAAAAGTTTCAGTTTTGTTGAATTTTACATACAAATCTGTATTTACTCCTATGTAAAAGTGTAGAAAACAAAACAGGAATGTACAAATCGGTTGTATTTAATTATAGACTCTACTGAACTGCCGATTGCAGGCCTTTTTTAAAAATTCTCAGACAAAATGTGTTCACGTCATCAACAACTTAGCCTAATGCTAATCAAAGTCATACAGGGATACATTCATAACGTTCTTTCACTTAGGTTTTAAAGATGTATGCATGGGAGGAATGTTTTGAGAAGCGCATTTTAGAAATTCGAGACAAAGAACTACATATACTAGCAGGACGAAAAGGAATTCAAAATTGGATGCATGTGATATGGGCAACGACGCCTTTTATGGTATTTAGATATTAAATAGTTTTTTATTCACTCTATGTTCTATTGACATCAGTAAAGTACGGTCACGACAATGCTGTACGGTGAACATAAGTTTATTTAAATCGAAGTTATTTGGTAACTGGTCTATAGTTTTACCATTTGAGATAATTCCACATATAGTTATATGCTGCACTGACATGCAACTGCATTATAATAATAACTCACATTTGTACTCATTTCAACAAAACCTACCATGCCGTTCAGTCTTTTAAAGAGTTTGTTATTTTTGAAAAGGAGTAGCGAACATACTTAATTTTGAACATAAACTGTTTGACCGGTCAACCTTTAAATGAATCCAGGAATTTAAAATGCAATCGTGACGATCTGAAAGATCAAGCCCTTTGCAACCGATATACAGTCTTTTCTTATAAATTAATAATTAATAGTTGATAATTGGTAGTTAATAGTTAAACATGTGGTGTGGGTTTCCTTACAATGTAAGGTTGTATGGTGACCTATTGTTTATTTTGAATCAGCGTTATTTGGTATCTAGTGGATAATTCTATCATTGGAGATAATGTTACATGTATGTTTTAAGCTGCACTGAAATGCAACTGCTTTCTGATAATAACTCACATTTGTACTCGTTTATATATTACCAACCTAACCTCCTAAATTTACTTTAATTTGCAAACTTATTTCTATCAGTTCATCGGTAACAGCAGCAAAATAGAGACTATTCTGCTTGCTTGATTTCATGAACTGAATGATATACAGTGGATATAGTTTTTATGCGTGTTAAAATATCTTTTTTGGGTGTATTATTTTCTAAAATTAATCTTTCAGCAGGATGTTAAAACTGATAAAAAGCTAAAGATGTATAGGTCCTTATCTGTGTATGACCAACTAAAATGGTCTTAAAGATAACAGCAAATCTCAATAAAGTTTGACTTTTTACTGAGGATTTGAAACCAAAGTTTCTTGATAACATTCATCATTATGATATACAATATGTTTTTGATTGTTTGGGGATTGACCAGCAATCATATTTATTCAATCTGATAACAAATCTGCAATGAAACTTTGCAAGGTTACAATAAATATCTAAAACAAATGTATAGAACATGTTGTAATTCTCCTATGTCATCTTTGGCTTAATTGCAGATATCTTTATGTACCTTCGGAACGTACGTGTTAATGGATGCCAATAATGTCATGTCAGCAGAAAAGGTGTTTGTATCTCTATCACTGTTCAATATACTTCAATATTCACTACATCTTTTACCACACGTCATCAACTATTTTATCCAGGTAAGAAATCATTTTTTAACACAGAGATACAGATAAAGAAAGGGTACAGTAATATACCGCTGTAATCATAAATCGAACGAAATTAAACGAAAACAAAGCAGCGTCACGAACCAAACCGAGGAAAAAATCAACTATAACATGATTACAACGGAAAATAGAACACTAACCTACAACAAAATAAAACTCGATCATACATATAAATGGACTATTTGATAACAACTGCCATACTCCTGACTTGGTACAGGACATTGTTCATATTCGTGTAAAGTTGTTTAACATTGTTTCCTTTTAACCTTGGTGTTGCCTTTTTCATCAACTCATGCATTTGGAAAGCTCTTGTGTGTTTTCCTCCTCATTTTAGAAAATGACAATTGCATTTGAAAATGGACTTAATATTTAAAATAATGTCATTTAAAATAATAAAACAGTAAGTAAAAGCATGAAAGGCAAACTAATGACGTTGAATGATTTCTTTAGACAGCTGTTTCTTTAAAAAGAATACAAAACTTTCTGAACAACGAAGAGCTGGATACAAGTATAATAACAAGAAATACTAATTCAGGTTGGTCAAACTATTATTAGTTACATTCAAAATATAAGCCTTTTACAAACACCATCAAAATCGACTAGGTAAATCTTTGGTTGAGGCAATTGGAGCCATTGAAATATATCAACATGTATCTTCTTTTAGAAAGTTCAACAGGCGAACGATAATCAATTTTCTTCTAAATTTCAAGATAAGAACATAAAAGTTAGCATTGTTTAAAACACCAGATGCGCATATCGACAATGAAAAGTAAAATCACAAAAATATCAATTCAAACTCCGAGGAATATACAAAACGGAAAGTCCCTAATCAAATGATAAAACAGATCGAACGAATGGACAACAACTGTCATATTCCTGACTTGGTACAGACATTTTCATATCTTTTAGGCCAAAATATTCAAATATCGAACATCTGTCACTCGAGCATAGTCATGACTGAAAGAGAAACTGCCAACCAATGCTATCATCTAAGGAAAATGGGTCAGTGTTGCTCCTTCCGAAATTTTTCTTTAGATTGACTTTCTTTTATTCTTTTTGATATTGCATGTGTATCTTATTTTGCAATACAATTTGGCCTAGGTGGAATAACGGCCAACGTTATCGAGAACTACTAGTATCAGTCGTATTATCGATCCTATTTTATACGACCCCAAAAAAGTTTTGAGATCGTATAATGGTATGATGTCTGCGTCTGCGTCTGCGTCTGCGTCGTCGTCGTCCGAAGACACATTGGTTTTCGGATAAGAACTTTAGTTTAAGTCAATAAATCTTCATGAAATTTTTTCAGAAGGTTCAATACCACAAACGGAAAGTTGGGATTGATTTTCAGGATAATAACTTGTGTAGAAGTATTTTAATTGCTCTGAAATCATACTGCAATGTTTAAAACCACAAGTAGAAGGTTTGGATTCATTTTAAAGGTTATGGGGCCAAAGTTTAGGAATTAAAGGACAAAAAGGGGTCAAAACAGCATTTTTCTAGTTTCAAGTGTAATTGTAGGGATCTCTCTGAAATTGTACCACAATGTACCATATAACAAAGGGGAGGCTGGGATTAAGTTTTTGGGTTAATTGCCCAAAATATGTAGGAATTAGGGGCCAAAAAAGGGCCAAAAAGAAGCATGTTTCTAGTTTCCAAACCATCATGACAATAACTTGTGTTTAAGTGTATGGATCTCTCTGAAATTGTATTACAAGGTTCAATACTGCAATGGAAAGCATGGGTTTGAGTTTAAGGGTTATTGCTCCAGGGAAGTTTCAAAAAGTTGGGGTGGGGGATTTTTTGTTTACCAATTTTTTGAAGGGCTTCCTTTTTTTTCAAAATTTTTCAAATTTCGAATTTTGAAAAGTTTCAAGAAGAAATCTTTAATTGCACAGTATTGTGCAATAGATTTGTTAGATCTTTGACCACATTAATTTTATGACAAAAACCTATATTATGTCAAAAATTTGATCACAATCCAAATTCAGACAGAATCAAGCTTGAATATTGTGACCAAATTTGCCCCAACTGTTCAGAGTTCAACCACTGGGGTCGTATAAAGCTGCGCCCTGCAGAGCACCTGGTTTTATATGCATCTCCAATCATGCCGATTTCGCTGCGTTTTCTGGATTCCAAATCAGTCTAACACATATGCCTTTTTTTTCTAGAATATGGAATAACAGTTGAAGACGGAACATTTATTTGGGATACAACCATGGAACCAACTTTGAAAGAGTGAGTTTATTCGGGATTGTTTATACATGTAATGACATGTTTGTCAATTCAAGTTTTAAACGATATTGATATACAATTACAACATTTAAGACTATAAAAGACCGCTTTTATAATGTGATCGTACCTGTGAGATAAGATGAATCAAAGAATGTTATTATCACATATTTATGTTCATTACTGCGTTTTCGCGCTGGTTTTTAGTTTTGCGTTTTGAGTGTTGTGTTTTTTAAACTTGTGTTTCGTTCTTTTCTTTCGTTAATGTTTTTTTTTGGCTGTGAAATTGCGTTTCGATTTGCTTATGATGTTGCTCTCTTGGTATATTTTACTCGTGATGCAAACTTAGCCAGCGTTTCAAAACAAATGTTAATAAATAAAACCCTTATCTTAAAACAATATTCTTTTTCATTAATATAACTTTATATGGCCTTTTTAACCTTTTTCATCCGATCGTCACTGATGAGTCTTTTGTAGACAAAACGTGCGTCGGGCGCAGTTCTATGATGAGTATATTCCTTTCTTAACTCTTTTCTAGCATTACATTCAAAATACCACAAGGATCACTTGTAGCAATAGTGGGTTCCGTTGGAGCAGGGAAGTCCTCTTTGTTGTCAGCCATACTTGGAGAAATGGAATCAGAAACAGCGAAAGTTAATATTAAGGTAAACTACTAGTATATGAACAACATATTAATGATGTTGGACGTTTTAAACGACCTTGACTGGCTAAACTGCCCTCGCACGATAAAGACCTCTTGTTCGGTTTTTATGTAGCTTGTATGAACTAGAAACTATGAGGTCTGATACACATCTTCAAACAAAAATAGTTGACAATAGTGATGAATTCAACTTCCCGCTTACTTCACAGCCCTATCATGTCAGAGAAATATATTCAAAATTGCTGTAAAACTGTCACAATATATCTACACAAAGCTTTATACCATAAGTTGATGCAAGTGATGATTTGTAAGAAAAAACATAGTACAAACAACCTTACTTCACAGCCCTATCATGTCAGAGAAATATATTCAAAATTGCTGTAAAACTGTCACAATATATCTACACAAAGCTTTATACCATAAGTTGATGCAAGTGATAATTTGTAAGAAAAAAACATAGTACAAACAACCTTAATCGTGAAATATCCTCACAACTAAACTGGGTAATACTCAATTCAGGGTTCGATTGCATATGTTGCTCAACAGCCATGGATAATGAATACAAGTTTACAACAAAACATTCTTTTCGGAGAAGACCTGGACAAGAGGAAGTACGAATTCATTGTAGATGCATCAGCTCTTAGAAAAGACTTAGAAGTGTTACCTGGAGGGGACCAAACAGAAATTGGCGAAAAGGTAATTTTGTTTCATAATACGTAAATGTAGAGATTCATTAGGGTACATAAAAATTATTCTGAACATGCTATTAAAAGGTCATTGTATTTCAGACAGATATAAGAAGATATGCTATGAGGGCCAATGAGACAACTCTCCATTCGAATCTCAAATTGTAAAATTATACAATTATACTTCAAAACTCGCCCTTCCACACATAGCATTGCCTAACACCTAACAATCCTGTAATGGAGTTGAAGCATTTGAGGGATTTATATGAAATTCATTCGAATAGTTCAAAGGTTACTTTCATGGTGAAATTATGCGAACTTTAGGACATTTTTATTATGTGAACACGAAAATAAGAAATTAGAATAAAACATAGCTAACAGGGATGTAAACAAACAAACGAAAGCTAAAATAACCTAAATGAAAGTCGTAAATTGACTCCTGGTGGAGGATTATGCAATGTGCATAGAGTAAAAAAAACGTCAAGTCGTTTATCTAAATTAAACGTGTTTTAACTAAGCATTAGACAAAATTCGATACGAATAACAAATAAAACATCAAAACTAAATACATGAATTTGGGATCGAAAAGTACAGTGACACGTCTTATAATAATGTGAATTCACACTCAATTATAAGAGAAAACAAACAACACAAAAGAAACACAACGTTAAAATGTAACACACACAGAAACGAACTTTTATATAACAATGGCCATATTCCTGACTTGGTACAGGACATTTGTTAAAGAAAAAAATGGTGGGTTGAACCCGGTTTTGTGGCCTGCCAGACCTCCAGTTTTAATGACAATGTTAAATATAACATTAAACTGACAACACAATATTACAGGACTACACTACAAATAAATAGAAGAACAAATTGGACAAAGAAACACACGAATAATAGCTAACAAAAGTCACCAGGTTTAAAGTTTAATAATCCAGAAGTGCGTTTCGTCCGAACAAGGCTTACTAGTTACGCCCAGATAGTTTAAACAAATATAATAGGTCTGTTTTTTTGACATTTCATTTCATATACAGGGCATAAATTTAAGTGGTGGACAAAAGCAGAGAGTCAGTTTGGCCCGTGCTGTGTATCAGAATGCTGACATATATTTACTGGACGATTCTTTAAGTGCTGTTGACGCACATGTTGGCAAACACATTTTTGATGAAATCATAGGCTCAAATGGGCTTTTAAAAGAAAAGGTATTTATTAATCTTTATGTCTACGTTTATTAATCATTTTTCGTCTGTCTGGTTTCTAATGAGCCGCACGTCTTCTACAAAGAGGCAAATGATAAAAAAATAATAAACATTTGTCAAAGAAAATTCGGAATTTTATGCTACTGTCATACAAGTGAGAGGGTTAGCGCTATAAAACCAGCTTCAATCCACCATTTTCTACATTCGAAAATACCTGTACCAAGTCAAGAATATGACAGCTGTTTGATGTGTTTTATCATTTGATTTTGCCATTTGCTTAGGGACTTTCCGTTTGTAATTTTCCTCGGAGTTCAGTATTTTTTGTGATTTTACTTTTTTTTTCGACAAAACCTTAAAAGAAACCCTTTAATATCGGAGTTGATTCCATTTTCTCCGGAAGGACTTAGCATACACAATTGTCATATATATTTGATATAATTTGGGTTTTTTATACGATGATTTATTTTCTAAATTGTCTTCCAAATTAATCCATTTTTGGTATTGCTACGTTTCGTTTTTATTAATTGTAAAGTTAATCATTGTTAATTATCTTTTGAAGTTTTTCTTCCCATACTCAAATACCTTCTGGATATGTAAAAGATAGTTTCATCAACGTGCTCAAATGAGAATTAATACAGACTTTAAACGTCAAATGAACTATTTGAAAAACGGGGACAAGGCATATCATGTATATATGTTTGTGAACATTCTTCGAATACCACTATATTCGTTTGCTCTAACTTATGTTTACAATTGACAAGAACAATTACAATGACTGTTATTCTGCTATGCAATACGACATGGGAGACAATCAAATGACACTAGTATTTAGTTAAGTCAAGACGAATGCATTTAATCTGTACTATACGACCGGTATACCTAAACACGGAACGTTTGGCAGGGTTGAGTTTACTTATTTTTTTCAGATTACCTTTATATACATGTTTTTATGGTGATGTTCATTTCATTGTAGTCCTTTCATAGAAAGTATGTGTTCTCTTCAAGATAATATTTCTCTTTACGAAGAACAGACAAACTGTAACTTTTATGATATTTATTAAAACCATGATAATACTATGAATGATGTCTCATTTATTTAGACAAGAATACTTGTTACGCATGGTTTAAATTACATACGGAAAGTCGACATCATCATAACAATGGTGGATGGCCGAATCGGAGAAATAGGATCATTTGATGAACTCACTGAACACGATGGACCTTTTGCAGGATTCATGAAAAATTATTTGGCGGAAGAACTGAGTACTGATGATGAACAAAACATAGGTAAATTGAGTCACTAGTAGTTAGCGAATTATCAAATCAGTTAATTCCTGTCGTTCATTTCAAAACTTTGTTGGTGCTGTTGTATGGATGGAGAACCAATTTGACTATTGAGTCGTAAAATTTCAGCATACACGAACGTATATGTATTACGTCAGATATATAAAAAGTAAAATAACAACGAACATGCAAAAGAATCCATGAAAATTCGTTAACGTTTCAAAATTGGCAAAATTCAAAGCAGAAACACATCAAACATTTTTTGTAAAACAAAATAAAAAAAACTTGCCATATACCTGACTTTATACGGACATTTCCTTCTGTAGAAAAACAAATGATAAAATAGACTGGTTGCATAGCTTGCTAAACCTCTCAATAGTATTACAGTCGCAAAACATTTTTTTATACTTAAAAAAGTTAGCAAAGAAAACCCAACAAGCGGGACATTATACGTAAAAACGTCAAAAACTGGGGTACGGCAGTAAACATTGTTATATAATCTTAATCACTATAATAAAGGGCCGAAAGATACCAGAGGAACAGTCAAACTTATAACGTCGAAAATAAACTGACAACGCCATGGCTAAAAATGAAAATGACAATCAGACAAATAATAGTACATAAGAAGCAAAATAGAAAACTAAAGACTGAGCAACACGAACCCCATCAAAAACTGGGGATGATCTCAGGTGCCCTAGAAGGGACAGGAGATCCTGCTCCACATGTAGCACCCGTTGTTTTATACCTGTTTTAAGAAAGACACACAAAACATAAACAAAACAGCGATTCGCTATTACAGAGTTTATCTTATTGTTAACAAGGAGAGCGTTTACAAAGTTGAAAGCATCTCGTTTGTTATAGATTTAGATAAACCCTCAAAACAAATAAGTTCTGAAATCTGATTAATTTGTTCTTGAAATGGAATGTAGCATCCATGAATTGTTTGGGTAATAACGGCAACTTAAATTTGACATAGATGTCTGAAATAATTCATAAAATTCAAAAATTGTTCGATGTTTTTTTTCTTTTTGCCAAAACCGCTGTAACTAAAAGTACTTGCAATATGCTAGAATTCATTTTTCTCGAAATTACAATAGTTACAATGGGTTCACTATTGTGTAACTTCTCACATCATTCTCTCGTGTTCGTTCTAACCATTAATTGGTTTAATATCAATCAACATACAAAGTTTGTCAATGTTGTTTAAAAAGATACTATAAAATGAAAACAATCTTTCATGGATTTTTTCTTTCATAGTTTCGTACAGAAAATTAGAAGGAAAATCAACCACTGACGAGACAATTATCCATAGGTAAGTAAACAGACGATAATAGCGTACAGGTTAAGGTCTATGCATATCGTGTGTAATTGGTGATGCTAGTATTCAATGAGCGATATTAAATGAGAAAATTCACAGCAATGCCAAAACAATTACAGAAAAACAAGCAAATACTTAAGATATCGAAAATTCTACCGACCATGCAACATTGAAATATAATTAAAAAAAATTCCAGAACGAATTAAAAACAAATACCTGAACGAAAAAGTCCCTTGGTAAATGGTACAATCGAATGCTCAAACGAATTGATAAGAACTCTCATATTCCTAACCTGGAACAGGCATTATCTTATGTATACAATGATCGGTTGAAACTGGTTATATATCTAGCTTAACTTCCCGCTTGTATGAGAGTCGCATACAATTATATAATCTTGACAACAATGTGTATAATATACTTATGTATACACTTTATTGCTGACAATTATCAAAGACAGTACTGTATAAAAAAAAATAATAAAGCTTGTGTGGTTTCACAAATACATTCTTAATTGGCTAATATATGTATTCATTTTACCTATTCTAGTTTCAAAATAAATGGATTTTTAATTAAATAATTGTTACTCTGAATCATTCCAGTACACATTCAGATATTGTACACAGTATAAGTGATAATTCAAATATACCAATAGCCAGACAGATGTCACGACAGACGTCATGTGAGAGCGAGTCATCGGAAGTTTTATCACATAATACATTAGTACAGGAGGAGAATACAGAGCCAGGATCGGTATGGAGAACTTATTACTGTATTGTCATATACATCATATTTCAATAAAAACCATGCTTACAAAAAGAAAGTAAGATATCACTATGGCCATATGATAACAAAGCGACAGGGTAAATATATATTGTCCCGTATGCGTAACTTAAGGAAATCCAAGTAGTGTATGCCAGGAATTGTTTTAGGTTTTTTTACGCATGATGAGTCATTCTGATTCGATAAATTTTATTATCGCTATTTTGTGTGTGTTTCCTTTGATAAAAAAGAAATTGACATGAAATTGATAATGTCGTCATAGGTAAAATAGCGAGAAACAGATTACCAGTGGTCATCTCAACTCGATTGCTTTTCTCGCTTTCAACGTACCGGCTCAAGCGTGAAAAATCCATCTCGTTGAGATGATCAACGATAATCTATAAATCGAGTAGATACATGTATAATGATATATGTAATATATTCAATGAGAAAATAACACTCTATTAGTTGTCTGCTTCGGAATCAACGCGCTTTTTTATTAAGAAACTTTGAAATACAAAAAGTTTACGCATGTTACAGACAATGACAAAAATAAAATTGAAACACGCACGGGATATCTGACAAATAGAGGCCTAACAAATAATAGCACAATTCATGTAAGATCAAAAGTGTGTTAGAAATATATAGAAGTAAATTAAGCCGAATAAACAATTAACTGTCAACTAATATATGTTAAGATGACCGTCAGAAAAAAAAACTTAATTAAAAAGCAAAGTAGATTAATGATTATATAAAGAAGCTGTTTTGAATATTTTGAGGATTCATTATTATTCATTGGTTACAAATTTTTGTGGTTTTCTGGGTTACATGTAAACCACGAAATTAAATGTACACATGTTTTATCAGTCTGTATATTACTTGATTTATTTTACTTGACTGGGCGGGGTTTAACCGGTTCGCATATCAAAGACCAGTCCATCTTTGGACAGGTGTTTGGGATAAACTCATCAATGAAGTGCCCAGTTATTCGTCCCATATCGTACATTCAATTCATTTGTATGTCCATTTGGTAACACTGATAGGTGATTAGAAATCAATAATAATTATAAAAGAATTCATCTTTATCACACACATCTTCTACATGTAATAGACTGTCTGAATGGAAATCAAAACGTAAGCTCCGCCCAATCAATTGAAATAACATTGGTTATACAAACTTTGACAAAACCTCGAAATCACATATAGACGAAAAAGCAAGTTTTCCACGAACAAAGAAAATTGGTACTCACGAAAACAAATGAATCTACAGTAATATGTTTATCACACAAAGTGATAAGAATGATAACGTTACTTAGGAATTGATTCGTATAAATGTTTTCATCATTTACATTAATTCTCAGGAGTTTCAGTAGGGCGAGGGTTTAAAAAAAACCAAATCTGTTTGTATTCATTCCAGGTAAAATTAAACGTGATTATGACCTATGTAAGAGCTGTTGGCGTTAAGATTGTAATAGTTATAGTAACAATGAGTATGGTTCATGAAGTTGCCGAGATGTATTTAGATGTGTGGCTTAGTAAATGGACACAAGATCATACAAACGGAACAGTTAATGGAACTCAAAGAAACAGGAGACTTGGAATTTATGGAGCTATAGGACTTTTTAGAGGTAATTCGAATATCAGAAAATATGTTATTCCGTATCAATGGCACTATTTATTATTATATGTGTTACAGAGAGTTTAAAACCTTTCTTTTTATGAGGTTTATACAAGTACTAAATAGGGAAAAAGTGAAGTACTTATTTTGAAGGGTTACGTCCTTCATTTCGGACCACCTTCGCTAGGACCGATTACTCAGTGTTTACTTGACATAAGCATAATTGCTTACATTTAACGTTCTTTTCAACTCTTTTTTACTCGCATGTTATCAATGTGTCTTTTACAGACAAAACAACTGTCTGGCGTACAAAAGTTTAATATTGGTACATGAATCTATGATTAGTTTCTGTATTAAACATTTCATTGTTTGTAAAGAAATGAGGAAGAATTACGCATTAAAATAAATAACAATTAAAAGATGTTCTACACTTCAAAACTATTAACTGATTAAAGGTTTTTTAATTTATAATATGTTTGGCTCAAGCATCACTGAGGAGATAGTTATGCGAAATGCGCATCAACGGTGCTTAAATATTGGAATAATAATTTATAATATATCGGAAACCAAATAAGATAAACAAGGAAACATTGGCTTTCGTGTAATATTTATTTGGTGTGAGTCCCCTTATTTGACACTAAATAATATACTTACCCTTTTTTATCCAGGTGTGTCAATCTTTATTACGGAAACCTTTGTTACTTATGGACTGATAAAGGCAACTAGAAAACTCCATAAAGATTTGTTACGTAACATTCTGAGATCACCAATGAGTTTTTTCGATACCACACCGGTAGGCAGGATTGTAAATCGGTTCTCGAAGGATATAGAAACCATAGACGACGAACTGATCTACCAGTTTAAAGACGTGGTCATATGTTTGCTATTAGTTTTGTGTAATACAGTCATCATTAGCACTGGGACACCTCAGTTCTTATTTATAATGCTTCCAGTCACGGTTGTGTATTTCGCCTTACAGGTAAATGGTTGTTTATGATAAAGATGTAATTGAACTACCATGACCAAACACTTATATACTGAATGTTTTCTTTAATTGGTTGTTTCTAGTTATTTGGTTTAAATGCAAGTACTAAATAACGGTCCCTAATGATAAAAAATGAAAGTTAAAAGCGATAGACCATTTTTTGAACAGATTCGTTTTATACATAAAAATGAAACGTAATGGGTAACGTAAACAGTAAATTCTAAATACTTTTAGTGCTTCCCTATAACAAAGACTTCATGATATATTTTCAGCGCTTGTACGTTTCAACATCTCGACAATTAAGGACAATGGCATCAGCAGCTCGATCCCCTATATTTTCACACTTTGGGGAAACCATTTCTGGATGTTCGACAATCCGGGCCTTTCAACAAGAGAAAAGATTTATGACTGAATCAGCACGTCGATTTGATGAACTCAACACACGTCGTTCTCTTGCACGATCAGTTGAAAAGTATGTAGTTTCTGTCTCTGCGTTAGACATTGTGACCGTATGATATATATGTTATAGTCATACCACATTGTACAATGTTACTTGTTTTTTCGTCATATCAGGTTTTTTAAATCTTTTTGTTACACATAATGTACGACAAGTTATTCAGAACCGAAACATGTTTATCTGACACCCAATCGTCAAGGGTACTAAATAAGATTGATATTATGGTGAGTTGAGATTTGTTTGAGGGCAGAAATCTATCTTGTAGTCTTTTCACTGTTTTGAATTGCACGAAATTATCATAATGAAGCGATAAAAAGTAAAATCACAAAAATATTGAACTTAGAGGAAAATCAATTTGGAAAGTCCATAATCGCATGTCAATTTCAAATAACAAAACGCATCAAAAACGAATGGAAGCAATACTAAATCAAACCACTACAAACAAATTGCAGATGAAATTTCGCCAGCAGCGTATATCCAATGAAACACTTTTACAAACAGATAAAACATTATACCTTATCGATATTATTACTGTATAGATTTTCCTAGTTCCTGGTATTAGCCTCATAATTATGCGCATGACGTCATTTTACACACGACATCTAATATATGTAATACATAAACTATTTTGTTTCTTCCTAAACAGGTGGTTACATATCCGACTAGACTGGTTAGGAAGCATTATAGTATTGTGTGTTTGCCTGCTAGTTGTAGTAAATAAGGACGATATCTCACCAGGGATAGTTGGTTTGGCTATTACGTACGCTTTGAATGTAAGTAAACAGTACCAATTTCAAAAGAGTCGATCATTCAATGAAAAAACATGAATATTCGTTGATAAAGAATTAGTTTTCAAACTACAACACAGATCGTAGGAGGTAGCAGCACAAAACCTGTCAGAAACATATTTTTTTAAATACTTTTCTAGCATGTCTAATATGGCTTGCGATTAAAAAGTTCCAGCGGGTAGCACAAGAATGACAAATACGAAATAAAGTAGTATGGTATCTTTTAGAGATTATTTGATAAAAGATATGCATCATGGTCTTTGACAGGCAAAGTTTCGCATGATGATCACTATTTGTGTTGGTATATGTTTCGGTAATTACTTCAAATACATATTTATCATTCCGTTTTTGTGTGTATAATTTTGTTTTGCTAGTTATGCAGTATGATCCTATATTTTCCTCTTCCCCGTGCATCACAGGTGACTAATTGCATCGAATGGTTGGTAAAGTTAACTACGAATGCAGAAACGAATATTATATCCCTAGAGAGAATCAAAGAATACTCAGAAACACATACAGAGGTACGATCTTATGTGTTTTTACGATTGTGTCATATATTAACTCATCGTCAATATCAAGATACACATTTAGTACGCCAGACGCGCATTTCTTTTACAAACAATTCATGCAGCAACTCTGGAATCAACAAGTTAAAAGTGCCAAATAAAGTACAAAGTTGACGATCACTGAGAACCAAAAAATCGTAAAGTTTTTGCTAAATACTGCTGAGGTATTCTCCTGGGTAAGATTTACACATCTTTTTCGGTCTTTACTGGAGTGTTTTTTTTATTTATGAATTTGAAAAAAACTTTCTCTTTGACAACTTACATTATAACAACATGAAACTAATTAAAGTATTCAAATATATATTCGATTTAATTGGGGGGGGGGGGTGTAGGAACCTGCACGAATTGTTAGTTAATAGTGATATGTTCATGAACACATATAACAATCATCAAGAACGCTAAACCTAACATATGAAAGTTTAGACCTAAAGAGTTATATGACAAAACGATCCTTACATATCATCAATCATTTAACGTAAACTTTTCGATAAAAAAATATTTATACTCTTTTTAAAAATTATTATTTTTTCTTCTTTTGCTTTTTCAAACAGGCTGATTGGATAGTGGAAAATAAAAGGCCAGAAAATGATTGGCCAAACGAAGGAAATGTTGAAATGGACAACTATGGTGTTCGCTATAGGGAAGGTCTTGAATTAGTTTTGAAAAGCATCTCATGTAAAATAGCTCCATGTGAAAAGGTTAGTAACACATAGTAACTATACTAATTGTGGTCAGCATGGTTAATTATGGAATGCTATTTCAATGTTATTAATAATATTAGCATGTGTAACTCAATGGGATTCGTTAGCAGAACACGAATAAATTGGACCAACTAGAGACCATTCATCTACATGGATGACTGTTAATACTATTCAACAGATAAAATATTACAAAAAAAAACGTATTATGTAGCAGCATCCGTTTAGCGCCTGCATATGGAATATATAACTTCCACCAAGTTGATACTTACACGAACGACACATACGTGTAAGTTGTAACATGTGCTTACCCTTCCGAAACACCCCAAAATAACACCGATCTTTGGTGGGTACATGTTCCTTAGTCTTGAGTACTGTATATTTTGTTTTGTAAACTTTTGGTTGACTTTTGGTTGTTTTCGTTCTTTCGCCATGGCGTTGTCAGTTTTGACATAGAATTATGGACTTAGACATCCCTTTCATATCTCTTGCTTTTCTTTACATCTTGTCTTATTCGGTTTGATATATATGCTTTTCCGATTGTTTCAAAATCCATCTGTATTTTAGTCAGCACTTGGGTGTTGACATGAATATCAATTATGTGATCATTTTTATGAATTTTCTGTTACAAAACTTCGAATTTTGAAAAATTAAGGATTTTATTATCTTCGCCGTATTTGGCACAACTTTTTGGAATTTGGGTCCTCAATGCTCTTCAACTTTGTACTTGTTTGGCTTTACAACTATTTTGATCTGAGCGCCACTTATGAGTCTTATGTAGACAAAACGCGCATATGGCGTAATAAAATATAATCCTGGTACCTTTAATAACTATTGTAACATGTAAAAACGTTTGATTATTGTTGTTTTTCAAAATTAAGAACAATTCGTCGAACGAATGTTATATAGACAGGGGAAATCATTACAACGATATCCACAGTCCAGTAGCATGTACTTTAGGAATTACATGTATCGTTAGGTTGATATTTGATGTTATCACAATTAGTAAACTGTTCTAAATTAAGGATTCACAAGAAGTTCGGATTTCTAATCCAACTGTTCTAACTAAAGGATTCACAAGTAGTTCGGATTTCTAAGTTCATTAGATCCTTTCAGTTTAATCAATAATTCTTTATCTGTTTGAAAGATTTTCTTATTTTTTTTACTTTACCATCACTGAAGGGATAAACAGATTTAGTTCAGAATAATTGGTACCATGTACCTTACTAAATATTACACAAAAACAACTACAATGCAGTTAGTTTTTTTGGCATGATTTGGTCTTCGACTTTTATTTTTATTATTATTGTAGTATCTTTGCCCTTTTCGTATGCTTATGATCATATTATTTTATCGTACGGTTTACATTGTAGATTGGTATTGTTGGTCGAACAGGAGCTGGGAAGTCCTCATTAACCATGGGCCTGTTCAGAATTATAGAAAAAGCTCAAGGACGGATTCTTATAGATGGGATCGACATTTCTACGATAGGACTTCATGATCTGAGATCAAAGATTACTATTATACCACAGGTATATATAAACATAGGTTTGATTCCATCTTCATGCCTTATACCATGTACTGTATTACGACGCTAGATTAAAACTGACGAGGAAAGGTAACCCTCGACCACCGAAAGCTTCATTATTGTGAAGCCCAGGTTGTCGAGTGGTCTAGCGCGCTGGATACAGTGCAGGTGGTTTGGTGTCACGATATCTCAGTAGAATGAGTTCGAATCCCGGCGAGGGAAGAACAAAACATTTGCGAAAGCAAATTTACAGATTTTACATTACAGAATGTACACAGCCATGTATTTACCATCACTGCTGGTGATCCGATGGATCAAACTGTTGTAGCTGTGTCACTGGTTCAAAGTTCTTTTAAATATAGGCTTCATATATATATATATATGATGATGCACCAATATGCATGAAATGAAAATCTACACTTAGGATATCTTCCTGACCTGTTACAGGCAATTTCAGAAGAAATTGTTTAGTAACTCTGGCCTTACACCTAGCTGAACCTCCTACTATGAAAGCTGGCTAAAGTATCCATATACGCACTCCAAGCAAAGATAATTGATAAACGGGACAATGATTGTTATTCAAACACTTACACTCGCAAAGGACTGCATATACATTAAACAGAGACAACAACAGAAAAAGATTTTGTTACTGATATTAAAAAATGGTATAGTGTTGTTAAATATATTTAGTAATTTAATAATATTTTAGGATCCAGTTTTGTTTTCTGGAACAATGAGAATGAACTTGGATCCGTTTGATGAATACTCTAACGAAGACATTTGGACAGCCCTCAACCATGCACATCTGAAAGCCTTTGTGATTGGTTTAAAAGACGGACTGGATCACCATTGTTCTGAAGGAGGAGATAACCTAAGGTATGAATTAGTCATCGAGTGGTGGAAATGGTCTTTAATTTCTTTTCATAACCAGAATGTTTAAATTACATATTTTTATTAGTTGATTAAAATTAAAACTGTTTTCAAATATGTAATTTACCTAGTACAGTGTAACCTGCCTAATCCGTCACGTGAGTATTCCAACATCCTGCTTTAATAGAAAAACACATCATGGTCCCACAATAGGCCTATCCTCGCAGGAAAACCTGAGTATTCCGACACCCTGATTAATCTGACATTTTTCATGGCCCCCCAGTGTGTCGGATAAGGCAAGTTCCGCCGTATATACTATATAAAATATACAAAGGTGAAATATATTCGTTACTTAAGATAAGTCATCACGTGAACACAAAATTAATATAGTCATGTAGAAGAAACGTATTATAATGATTTTACCAAACTAAGATGTCTTATACTATCGCCCTTCTGAGAAGCTTATAGACTCTCTTTCATTATGGAGGTTTGAGGTGTTTATACTAGTAAATACATTTTGATTTTTCTCACTCACTATGACTCGAGATATCTATGTGTCAAATTCCCGTTAACATGTCGGTTGTTCAGTTATTAGTCATGCTGTTTGCTGGTGTATAGGGAAAAAACGTATTAGTAAACTTAAATGGTCCATTACAACCAAAAACATAGAAAGAGTAGAGACAGGAATGATTATGAATATTTCTACTAAACATTCTCATAACGAATAAATGACAAATGTTTATTGCTTTTAAATTTTCCATAACAAAGCATTATCATCAGATTTATCAAGCATGTCTAGTATGTTTGTCATAAACTATATAAAAAAGATTTGAAGGTGCATCTCAAAATACTCTTATTCAACTTTATTTTAGTGTTGGTCAACGACAATTAATCTGTCTTGCAAGAGCCTTACTGAGAAAGACTAAAATTTTAGTACTTGATGAGGCAACCGCTGCTGTTGATTTGGAAACAGATGACCTTATACAGACCACCATTAGAACAGAATTTGCAGACTGCACTATACTAACTATAGCTCACAGACTCAATACAATAATGGACTATACTAGGTAAATGTAACAGTACATTATGATTGCTATTTTCAATGATAAACCAGTGGAGCACGAACTATGTAATATTCAAGAAGTTTTTGATTGGCTTTGTGTTGTTCAGAGTATCAATCATCAATTTATCTTTTTGCTATGTAGCATTTGTGTCGCTTGTCTTTTCAGCAAGTATGTTTTATCTACATATTATTCAGATGTCACTAGGCTGTATATTGAAATTCATACAAACAATGGACCAGCTAAAAAAACTCTTTCTATATAAACTTCATTTATATGAAGAAAAAATGACAGTAACTAATGAGAACTATGAACTTTATTTGACCTATTATTACAGAATTACGACCCCTGAACTTTTTATACTTTGTGATAGTACAGTGACACATCATATCAATCATGGTTTGAATTATAAAAAAATGGACAGAAAAAAAACCCACACATTTCTTTTCAAAATTACCTCCTATTGACGGAGTTACAACTAGATTTGTAATTGCTAGCAATAACGGATGGCACCCTCGTCCCCCCATTGCCAGGCGAGCGGCAGCCATTTTGGAAATTCCAAAGTCAAAGAGTGCATCTACACTTGCAAATTATCATTTTTGCAAAATTTTATTGAGTTTGGAGCATTTCGAAATTTTGGACAATTTTGCTGTTTCCATGGTTACGGCGGCCATTTTGGAAATTCCAACTTCAAAATGCAACTCCGCACATGCCAGTCACTATTCTTGTAAAGTTTCATCCAGTTTGCAGTACTTAATTTTTTTTGGAAATTTTGAACATTTGTGCTGCAACCATGGTTACAGTAGATAATTCCAAAATTCTAAAAGCGTACATCTCATTGCCACATGTCATGTTATATATCAATACAGTTTCCTTTACTTTGGTGCACTTCTCTCTGAGAAAATGGTGATTTTATGCATTTTTCCATAGGGTCAATGCAAAACTTGGCCCCTGTTTCCATGACAACGGCGGCCATTTTGAACTATCCAAATATTGTCTTGACACCTTGGCATACTGGAGAACATTTTCATAAAGTTTCATCCAGTTGGATCTTATAACGAAAGAGTTCGAATTTTTGATATTTTAGCTGTTTCCATGGTAACGGCAGCCATTTTGAAAATTCCAAAGTCAAACTGGAAATCAGCACATGCCAGTTAACATTCCTGTGGAGTTTCTTCCAGTTTGGAACACTTTGATTTTTTTCGCATTTGTGCTGTTTCCATGGAAACGACGGCAATCTTTTACCATTCCATACCAAGGTGCACAACTTTACATGGGGGTCCTCATTATAGTAAAGTTCCATCAACATTGGTCCATAGGATTCCGAGAAACACGACGGACAAAATGTGTGGAAGAAGAATAAGAAAAACTAGATTTGTAATTGCTAGCAATAACGGATGGCACCCTCGTCCCCCATTGCCAGGCGAGCCGCATCCATTTTGAAATTTCCAAGATTAAAGAGCGCATTTACAGATGTCTATCAACGTTGTAAAATTTCGTCAATTTTGGAGCATTTTGAAATTTTTTATTTTTGTGTTGTTTCCATGGAAACGGCGGCCATTTTGGAAATTCCAAAGTCGAATACCAACTCTTGATTGGCCACTTAACATGTCTGTCAATTTTTAGAAAGTTTGGACCAATTTGAAATTTTTGGACATTTCTGCTGTTTCCATGGTAACGGTGACCATTTCCAAAATTCCAAAGACACCTACCACATTGGCACATGATAAGGAACATACCATTACAGTTTTAATGGTTGGATATACCATATTAAGAGTTTAAATACTACTTTAAGATTTTCCCCATAGGGTTTAATGCTAAACATATTTAGTTTCCATGGCAATATAGTGGTTCCAAAGATTCCCAAAATCATCTCAAACCTGTATATGGTGGACACCAACAATATATAAAAATTTGATGATTTTCAGTTCAGGAATATTCAAATTATTCACCAAAAACCAAAAAAATATTTTTTACATTTGTTCTGTTTCCATGGTAACGGCGGCCATCTTGCACATGCCAAAGTCTGCTGCACAACTTCACATGATGTTCCACATTGTGGTATAATTCCATCAACATTGGTCCATTCAATTCCGAGAAATAGCGTGGACAAAATGTGTGGAAGAATAAAAATAATAAGAAAAAAAGAAACGTAGAATAACAATATGTCACCCCAACTCCGTTGAGGGTGCCATAACTAGATTTGTAATTGCTAGCAATAACGGATGGCACCCTCGTCCCCCCAATTGCCAGGCGAGCGGCAGCCATTTTGGAAATTCCAAAGTCAAAGAGTGCATCTACACCTGCATGTTATCATTTTTGAAAAAAATCATTAAGTTTGGAGCATTTTGAAATTTTGGAGTATTTTGCTGTTTCCATGGTTACGGCGGCCATTTTGGAAATTCCAACTTCAAAATGCAACTCCGCACATGACAGTCACTATTCCTTAAAGTTTCATCCAGTTTGCAGCACTTTAATTTTTTTTGGAAATTTTGAACATTTGTGCTGCAACCATGGTTACAGTAGATAATTCCAAAATTCTAAAAGCGTACATCTCATTGCCACATGTCATGTTATATATGAATACAGTTTCATTTACTTTGGTGCACAACTCTCTGAAAAAATGCTGATTTTATGCATTTTTCCATAGGGTCAATGCAAAACTTGCTCCCAGTTTCCATGACAACGGCGGCCATTTTGGACTATCCAAATATTGTCTTGATATCTAAGCATACTGGGTAACATTTTCATAAAGTTTCATCCAGTTGGGTCTTATAACGAAAGAGTTAGAATTTTTGATATTTTAGCTTGTTTCCATGGTAACAGCGGCCATTTTGGAAATTCCAAAGTCAAATGGGACATCTCCATATGCCAGTCAATATTTGTGTGAAGTTTCATTAACTTTGGAGCATTTTGATTTTTTGGACATTTTTGCTGTTTCCATGGTAATGGCGGCCATCTTGAAAATGCCATACCCCGATTGCAAATCTGCACATGCTGGTTAACATTATGGTTAAGTTCCATTAACATTGGTTCATAAAATTCCAAGATATAAGCTGGACAAAAATAGTGGAAGAAAAAAAATAATAATAAGAAAAAAAGAAACGTAGAAAAGCAATATGTCACCCCAACTCCGTTGAGGGTGCCATAACTAGAATTGCCATTGCAAGCAATAGCGGATGTCACCCTTCCCCCATTGCCACTAAGCAGTAGCCATTTCAAAACAATTTAACTGTTAATGCAGATCTATGAATTGCGATATATCTTTCTATAAATTTTCAGTACATTTAGACCATTGTAAAAAGTTTCATATTTCTGCTGTTTCCATGGCAACGGCAGCCATTTTGAAAATTCCAAAGTCAAAAATCTCATCTATACATGCCAGCTAACGATAATATTAAGTTTGATTAGGTTTGGAGCATTTCGAAATTATTTGACATTTTTGCAGTTTCCCTGGCAACGGTGGCCATTTTGGAAATTCCAACTTCAAAAGTCTTATGCAGTCTTGACAGTCAACAATCATATTAAGTTTCATTAATTTTGGAGCATTTTGAATTTTTTGAAATATTTGATCCTGTATCCATGGTAACATAGTAGTTCCAATGATTGTCAAAATCATTCAAAACCTGGATATAGTGGACAACTATATTGCATTAAAATTTGATGATTTTAAGTTCAAACATACCAAAGTTATTCACCAAACCCGGAAGTTTTTGGAGCATTTTGACCTTTTTGCATTGTTTCCATGGAAACGGCAGACATTTTGGAAATTCCAACGCCAAATTCCACATCTACCAAAGTTGCTCATCGTTATTCTAAAGTTTCAAAAAATTTGGAGCATTTTCATAATTTTGAAATTTTTGGTGTAGTTTCCATGGCAACATAGTAGTTCCAATGATTGCCAAAATCATCCAAAACCAGTATATGGGTGGCACCTTCATTGTATCAAAATATAATGATTCTGAGTTCAAGCATCTCCAAATTATTCACAAAAACCAAAAAGTGGAATTTTTCACAATTGTGCCCATGGAAACGGCAGCCATTTTTTTATGGTCTTAGACCCTACTGCAACCCGAAATTTTGTGTTCCCTATTATACTTAACTATCATTAAGATTGGTTCCATTGGCTCCGAGAAAAGTGGCGGACAAAATAGTTGGAAGAATAATAATAATAACAAAGAAACAGAGGAATAGCAATATGTCACCCGACATTGTCGATCGGGTGACATAATAAGAAAAAAAAGAAACGTAGAATAACAATACGTCACCCCAACTCCGTTGAGGGTGCCATAATCATTGAATTTAGAATAATTAGTGAAATTGTAGTAACGGGTTCTATGTATGTATGAAGTTAATTACATACGGAATACAGGGTGGGGCGATAAATTTCTTTAATTTAGGTTTATATAAAAGTTATTCTTTTTTGGTTGGGAACACATCGAAGTTTTTCTTGATGTGTTCTATTTTCCGAAAATAACGCTGAAGCCTTCACATTGATTCATTTTCAGCAAACACAACACAGTATAATATACTTGACCATACTTGTGGCTGTACGTGGTTCAATGTAAAAATAAAGATGTGTTACATGTATGTTTGCCTATGAGAACTCTCAACTCTCATCAAATGTTTGTCTTCATTATCTTTTGCTTGAGTACAGTTTATATGATGACTTTTGACAAAAATACAAAAACATATACATGTGATATGAAAAATAGCTAACAATTTTTCTATTGTAGAATTATGGTGTTAGATTGTGGACAAATCAGGGAATTCGACTCACCAACCAATTTACTATTAGATAAGAAGAGTATATTTTATGGTATGTCAAAAGATGCCGGCTTGGTGTCTTGATGATAATGGTATTAAAGTCTTTGATAAATAGGATTTTATGTAAAAAATATATTTTTTTCCAATAAATTCTTTTGACAAATAATAGATAGTTTATCCTTATTCTGATGAATCCTTATCAATATGTGTTAGTGTCTCTGACTATAATGGACGGGAATGGCATTGTTTGCCTCGTGGTAGAGTGCTCGCATCCATTGCGCGATTGCGGGATTGGGGATCGATTACCGGTTGGATCCAAGTAAAGACTGTACTATTCATTTAAATTTGCTGCTTCTCCGCTCAGCACAACTAATACAGTTAGTGGAGAAAAAAAAAACGTGTCTACTCTCCGGAACACCTCTATTCAAACTGATAATTGTATGGCACAAACTGTCGCATGTATAAAAAAAAAGTATAAAGTGTCTGATTTTTTTTAATTGAGCTATATACGAAGACCTATGGCAAGCCGTTCTCGTCAAAACTATGTTTAAACCATTTTTCGAAAAATTTACACACTGAGAATTACAACAAAGCACACTGAGATTTAAAAACTTCAAAACGCACATTGAGAATTGAGAATTACACACTGAGAATTGAAAATTACACACTGAGAATTAAAAATTACACACTGAGATTTCATAAAGACGCACTGAGATTACAAAAATGAAAAACGCACACTGAGAATTGAAAATTACACACTGAGAATTGAAAATTACACACTGAGATTTCAAAAAGACACACTGAGAATAAATAAACTGAAAACACACACTGAGAATTTGAAATTACACACTGAAAATTTAAAATTACACACTGAGAATTTAAAATTGCACACTGAGATTTGTGCGCACTTTTTATGCGCACATATCTAATTAGCATACTTAATCTGAATCTATTACAAGCTTAAAACAACAAGGGGACAAAACTCGTTAGTCCTTCGATTTGGTTCCAAATTATCAATTAAAAAAACTTTAGAAATACAAGAACAAGAAAATACCCACTTACTCTTATTACAAAATATAACCAAATGGTGAAAAACTTTATTAAAATTATAAGAAAACATTGGAACAATCTGCAAAAGAATGCAGTGAAATTTTTACTCAAGTGTCTATTATAGCATATAAACGTAACAAAAATATAAAAGATTAACTAGCGAAATCAGGGAAACAGTTGGAAGACTTTGAAAAGGGAAACATGTTTAATTACTAGTAGTAATGATCTGAATTATAGGCAACAAACTTATGAATATGAGCGATGTTAAGTCTTGAAATTTACTACGAATGTTGGTTGAAGGAATCGCATTTCATTATAATGACAAGAGTTCTTGAGATCAAGATATAAATCTGTTGAATTATTCATCCCATGAATATTCATTAGTAATTTGCATATTAATCTCGGTGCGTATTTTTGAAATCTGAGTGTGTAATTAACAATTCTCAGTGTGTGTTTTTCAATTTATTTCATCTCAGTGTGTCTTTTTAAAATCTCAGTGTGTAATTTTGAATTCTCAGTGTGTTATTTTAGGTTTTTAATTCTCAGTGTGTATTTTTTTCGAAAAAAGGGTTTAAACATAGTTTAGACGAGAACGGCTTGCCATAAAGACCATTTGCCGATTCAGAATCAAATGCATTCTGGGTAATGGTAAAATAATACACAAAACGACTGGATTTGCTAACTGAAAGTTTACTTTCGACGTGAAGTTAATTTCCGTTTAGCGAACGGTCAATGAAATTACCCATTGTCCTTTAAATAAAGGCAACAGTAGTATACCGCTGTTCAAAATTCATAAATCGATAGAGAAAAAACAAAATCCGGGTTACAAACTAAAACTGAGGGAAACGTATAAAATATAAGAGAACTACGACACAACAGAGACACAACACCAAAATGTAACACACTATAAAGAAACGAACTATAATGTAACAATTGCCATTTTTAGATTCTGAAACGTCAAACATTTATCTTTCTGATTCGCAGTACCCAGACTACCATTTTGATCCCTCAATTCATTTGTATAAAATATATAACTTATAATTAATAGACATTTACTTTAAATAAACCTTTAACATAAAATAGTTATAAAAAAACCACATTGATGGGAACAAGTTAGATGCTAAAATGCGCATCTTAAAAATCTTTGTAAATTGTGACATCTTAA
The DNA here is from genome assembly GCF_965363235.1 of Mytilus galloprovincialis. Lineage (NCBI taxonomy): Eukaryota > Metazoa > Mollusca > Bivalvia > Mytilida > Mytilidae > Mytilus > Mytilus galloprovincialis. The sequence continues at coordinate 17,902,680 of NC_134846.1, forward strand.
AACTGAGAATGGAAATTTGAAATGTGTCAAAGAGACAACAACCAGACCAAAGCCGAAAACAACATAAGATCAACAATAAGTCTTTAACCCAGCTAGAGAATACTGCACCCGACAGAGGGCTTCAGCTGGCCCCTGAACAAAAATGTGAGTAGTTCAGTGAAAAATACTACTTATTCATTCATAAAAAAATTAAAGGCTCTCCAGAGCCCAAACCGCTCACCTGTATCAACTTTGATTTTGGAAATCCTGTAAAATAAGACCACAATCATAATTAGTATTAGATACCCTAATAATGATTGAGGTCAAGTCTGGTTTAATTTGGCGATTAGATATAATAGAAAGTCATCCTATTCTAGCCACACAATAATTACTGAAGACCACTTATCAAACTAGTTTTCGAGTTGTAATCATATGAAATTGTGTGTGTGTTTTATTTTTACAATTTCTTCTTAGACTTCAAAATTGAACCCCTATGTTCTATGTTTAGCCATCGCGTGTCATGTGGGTCATCGGATACATTTGTCAATCAAGATACCCTATTCAAACTGTGGCTAAGTTTAATTATATTAGGCCCAGTAGATTAGGTGGAGAAGAGTTTTGTAAAAGATTATAAAAAATACGAAAAAATGACTATAAAGCAATTAACAATTTACTCCTTAAGAAGTCAATTGACAATTTTGGTCATATAAACTTATTTGTTGAAAATTTGTAGAAAATTATTGCTATTTTATTCTTTTACAGTTTTCTATTTATAAAGATATTTAAGATTAATTTAAATGAAAACCTGAAAAATTTAAATAAAGTTACCAATTTAGGTGCAGCAACCCAACAACGGGATGTCTGGTTCGTCTGAAAATTTCAGGGCAGATAGATCTAAAGCTGATGAATATTTTAACCCAGTCAGATTTGCTATAATTGCTTTACTTTTAGAGATATAAGAGAGATAAAACAAACTGCCTAATACCCATATGTTCTATTTTTAGCCATGTGGACCAAGTTGGTTGGTAGGCGAGGTCATTAGACAGAATGGTATATGATTGCAAATGAGACAACTCTTTACCATGCAAAGACCAAAATGAAACAGGAGAAAACGACTATTGGTCACCATACGGCCTGCAACAATAAGCCAAACTAATACACGGACTAGTTAGTGCACAATTAAAACTTTTTTTTAGGTCTGCTTTCCTAGGCCTTCCAACATATGCATAACTTGTATACGCATTCGTTATTTGAGATCGTATTAAGGGAGACATACATTCAATTTGACGAATGCGTAATAAACAGAATTAAATATAATGAAAGGGATAAAATGTATACTAGGGTATAAAAAATCATGTATGCATGTGCCTGTTTTATGTCAGGAGCCTGCAATTCAGTGCACGTGGTTGCGTTTGTTGATGTGTTACATACATATATTTGTTTTTCGTTTATCTATTTTGGATATACATTTAATTTATACCGTTCATTTTCTTGTTTGAATTGTTTTACATTTTTCATTTCGGGGCCTTTCACAGCTGACAATAAGGTATGGTCTTTGTTCATTGTTGAAGGCAGAACCGGTGACCTAAAGTTGTTAATTTCTGTGTCATTTTGGTCTCTTTGAGGGAGAGTTGTCTCATTGGCAATCATACCACATCTTCATTTTTATATCTACAGTCGACCAGAGTATACAAGTAGACTGCATTTGCCGTGAAAACTATCTATTCATGGAAGTGAGATCTAAGTTTATTTTTTTTATTAGACTGAGTTATCTACTACAAAACTCTCATCATAGCGGATTGAAGAGACACTAGCACAGCCATTTGTGACTCGATATTTTAGATTTTATACATTAAGACAAATAAACATTAGATGTTCATAGGACTTTCTATCATCATGCTTCAGAAAACCAATGCTGTCCGATGCATGCTTTTTCAATGACATAATTATAGAATTGTTAACCAACCTTTAACACATGCATGATGGTTTCCCTTGATTTGACGAAATAACGGAATTGAACAAGAATCATCAAATAGAGATATAGGCTACAATAAAAAGAAAACACTACGGACATAAAATCCAACTTTAAAATATTATCCAGATAAAAATATTAAGGTAAATAAGGTGTCATTTTCAACACTGTCAAATTTCTAGGCACCATTATTTATCTATTTAGGGATTCTTTAGGATATTTTTGGAACTTGAGCTTACTAATGCTTCCGCACAGATTTAAAAAAAGGTAAAAATTTGATTGGTTAACTTCCAGTAATGGTTATTTTCTCATAAGCAACCAAAGAGGGACGAAAGATACCAGAGGGACAGTCAAACTCACAGATAGAAAATAAACTGACAACGTTAACACCATGGCTAAAAATGAAAAAAAAAAAAAAACAAACAGAAAAATAATAGTACACATGACACAACATAGAAAACTAAAGACTAAAGAATACGAACCCAACCAAAAACTCGAAGTGATCTCATGTGCTCCGATAGGGGTAAGCAGATCCTGCTCCACATGTGGCACCCGTCGTTTTGCTCATGTATAACGAACCTGGCAAATAGTCTAATTCGGCTGTTGTCTGCTCTATGTTCGGGTTGTTGTCTCTTTGACATATTCCCCATTTCCATTTTCAATTGAAATTCTGTAGGTCACAATCATTAAAAGGGAAGGGATATTCGTTACAACGTACAGAACATATCCAATATCATATCCGAAACGATTATTCCGTCACGGTCAATCAAATGCTATGTGAAATGGTGACTATACATGTAGTATTGTACAGCAGAAAGCTTTACTCATGCCTAGTATCCTAAAACAAGATAAATTCATTTTTTGAAGTGCTCCATGTATTTAACAAAGACTAATTGGAAAAAATCAATAATGGTAATGCACCTGAATACATGAGCAGGTTAACATCACTGACGGATTCGTTAGGGCTGCCAGGTCAATTCGGTTCGGTGCTATAAATTAGATCTATATCTTGTCGACTTAAACTTCCAAGACGTGATAAATAATGTCGAAGAGTACAAAATACTTGGAACAAAGAATGTAAAATACATTTATCGCAAATTCCGTTACAAGAGGTGTGTATATCATGTATATATTATTAAGGTATTTTTCTTTGGCGTCTGTTCGTCCTAGATATACACACAACAATTATAGGTTGTGTCTTCTATTGCTAAAGTTGTTCTTAACTTGATGCATAGTTATAATTGATATTTTTCCACGATTTAAACTGTGTCAAGTTTGTTATTCATTCATGGTTTGTTTTCAACTCTATGCTCATATCTGAATGCTTCCGATATATCTATCATTATTTTCAAAACATGTGAGTCCGTAAATGCATCACAATTGTAAAATATTGTATCAACTAAGCATATACATCATCATTTTATAACAAAAGTTAAAAAAAAAAAAGAAAAATAACTTAAATTTGATTTCATTTCTTTGCTCTATTTTGTCATGGGGACTGTCATTGTATCATACTTGTTTACTTTGATATCGACATCAGTCATCCTAAACTGTTTTTATCAGCAAAAATAACCGTAAAAGTACACATAATTTGAACTATTATTGATAAGAGAATTCCCGTTTACTTACCGGGGAATACATTCAGTAGGTGTCTCTGTTTAAACGTAAAAATCTTTAATTGAAAGCTCAAAAAGGTCGATTCGAAATCAAAAGATTTTGTTTTTACTATACAGTAAATTTTAGGGTAATAACCAATCTAATACTTAAACATATTGTGAGTGTGTATTGCATTACCACGCAGCGAAGCATATCTGATTTCTTATTAGGTTTCAATAGCCTTTAAATGGACATCAATGTGTATCAAAAGGCATTGTTTATACTGAACATAAAAAAAATGTCACTTTTTGTAGACATTCTAATTGTCACGTTATGTGGTAAACATATTTGACATGAACAATTTATCTAACTGCCTAAGGTTGCAAAAGGGGAATTTGATCGTTTAACAAAATTTTTACAGCAAGACAAAAATTTATCGAACTTTGTTGCAGTGTTTAAAACAGTAAATAAAGTTAACTATGGAAAATAGTATTTGATATATTTGTTTATTCATAAAGCAATAAAATATCTACGAATCAGCAAACCAACTATACAACGGCACGGGACGTTTGCGCTTTTTCATAGGACATTTGCGCTTTTTTGTATTGGACACTTGCGCTTCAAATCATAGGACATTTGCGCTTTTTATAAAAGGACATTTGCGCTTTTGTAATATTTGGCTTTTATGACTATCCTCCTCTTTTAAACGGGCTTAGGACCGGCAGGTCTGACCTGGCAGAGTAAAAGTCATAATTTTCTATATGGCTATACATTTTAAAGACACAAAACATGTACAGTTATCACAGGTCCGTTTTCGCTTGATATCGGAAGCATAAGGAGTGAAAAAATTTAGCTCTTTTTATCTGTCCTGACTGGTCCACATTTAGTCCACATTTCAAATAAAAAACTCGAGAGTCTCTTTCTAAATTCTTGACTAGGGTGCCTGTTTTTCAATATAACAAATCTTAATGTAATTCACCGACTGTTGTCCAATGATACTCTTCAAATAGCAGAATGAGTTAAGTAAACTGTTCATTATACTATATAGTGGGCATGTAAGGAGTCTGGACTATTTGTCGTACGCTTACTGTATAATGACTAGAAATCGTGAAGTTCAATTGTCACATAATTTTCTGTCAGGCAGTCTGCAAATTTGGAACATCTAAGTTCAATTCACTTGTATATATAGGTAAAAAGCGCAAATGTCCATAGTATTTGAAACGCAAATATCCTATCGTTTTACAGGTAAAAAGGCGCAAACGTCCTGTGCCCCTATCCAATAGAAAGTATAAAAGATACCTGATTTACCTATATTAATTATTGAAAACAAATTCAATCAACCAGAGAGTTGTTGGTGTTGTGTCTTTTTAGATGATTAGTATATTTAAATCCACAAAGAATCAATATCGTCCGTGTACTTAATTATTGACCTGTGCCATTGTACATATACATTGTTACATGAAAGTAAAAGATCAGCACATTACTTCTACGGTTGTTTAAATTGACGTTCTTTATTTATTTGGGAATTTAAAATTGTGACGGTCAACTAATAGTGTTTATGTTTGGCCGATTTTTCTTTCTCTCTATATATATGAGGAGGATATAGTAGACCATTTTTAGTTCTATCTTTGGAATGTGAAAATGCAGGTATGAACTGTAAGATATATAAATATTAAGTTTGCACACGCGTTAAAATTATTTGTTTTTGTTTAAAGATTTTCAAGCTTCGTATGTTGAATACAACAGGTTATAGGGGATTATCTCTGAGAGGGATAAAATTAAAGAGAGGTAAAAGATATCAGAGGAACAGTCAAACTCATAAATCGAAAGTATTATATGAAAATGACATCGCCATGGCTAAAAATGAAAAAAAGACAAACAGACAAATAAAAGTACACAAGAAACAACATATGTAGAAAACTGTAAACTGAGGAACACAGCAACACGAACCCCACAAAAAACTGGGGGTAATCCTAACTGCCACTAATTACTTAGAACAACGAACAGTATACTCTTTTTTTGTAATTTTTCACTACAAAAAAAAATGTGGAAAGAATAATCGTTTCAGCCACAAACTACTAAAAAAAATGCCCGAAGAATACTCTTATTTGCCACTTATTACTACAAAAAAAAATACTGCATCATATTGCTCATATTTGCAAATTACTAGTACAAAAACTAAGGCACGATCAATCATACTTGCATCTAATTACTAAAATATAACTGTGGACACAGAATACTCTTTTGATTTTGTTTACTGCAAAAAATGCGCACAGATTTATTCAAAGAACTGCGGACAGAATACTAATTTTGCCACTTATTTATACGAAAACTGCAGACATAGTACTCTCAATTGCTATTTTTCAACAAAAAAACATTGTTTACAGATCCCACAAAGGTATACCCGAATATATATACTTAAAAATATGTAAAAATCGTGTGCTGAGGAAGATCATAGCCAGTATCGTAAAATGCTATTCATATAATTTTATGTTTCGTTAGGTGGCTAGGGGTTTCTAGATATAACAAAATTCGCTTTTTTAAATTTGTAGGATCTTTTCTCAGCAGAAAACACGATGGATTCAGCATACCAGTCGCTTGTTGAGAAGTCATTCTTTCAGTCTTCCCCATGGTTTCTCCTTTTACTTGGAGCACCACTACGAGTTTTTCATTTTGGTCGAGGAAATTCTCCAAAATTGATATATACTCTCGGAACTGTAAGTTTTATAATAATAATGAAAATAATTACATATAGTGATATTGGGAACGAAAGAAGTAGTAAATCAAAACAAGGCAGACGTATAATGCGGGGTTCACACATCGTCGATTATTGCTCCAGTTTAAGATCAGACAGCGATACGACACGAAAAGTGAAAAAGTCGGATTACTATCCACATTTATCTGGAATGTCCTATCATTGTCTGAACGCAGTGGTTTAAGTTCGTAACAGATTCCTATGGGTCGGCAAGGGTCCGAATAGGTCGGCGAAGCACCCCGAGAGTTAGGTGCGTCCCGTAACATTCGGGGAAACTCAGCCGATTTAGTCTAGTCGGATTACAATCGTGCCTATGTCGTGACAGATTCTGCTGTATCGGATCAAAATCCTAACAATGTTTTGTGTATTCTGGACGGTGTCCTGTGGAACGGGAATGATCTGGAGAAATATTTCATTGCTGTTTTTCTGCCGATTGAGTCCAGATTGCATCCAAATCTTGTCGATTGCGAACCGTTTTTGCCGAAACCGTTCAGAAACAGTCCCGTTATTAATACGAAATTCGTCAATGATACCCACGTCAGAGTCCCGACAATTATAGAATACAATACGACTGAGACCAGACAAAGCCGTTTGCAATTGCGATAGAGCGGACCGTGATATGATTACGTTCCAACAGTACCTGCTCATCCCGAGTATGCCGACAGTTTTCGAACGGATAACTTCCGTCAGCGTCGGTTCACTGTCTGGTCACTGTCTGATCTCTGTCGAATTACATTCGGTAGAATCGGGACGCAGTCGTGACAGGCTCGATCGAATTTTACCAGGCGAAAGATACAAATTGGATTAGAAGCGGATTAAGAACGGGATTATCGGGATAAATTCGCTTGAATGGTTGAATATCGACGCTTCCTGCACAATATCAGATTGTTGTCGTGATTAAATTACTTGTTTTACAAATTTTAATTAAAGTTTGAATTTCCATCCACAGGATCCTGATCAGACTTTTTACAAATTTTAATCGGGAATGGTCCTGTCAAGGACGGCAGTTAAAATCGTGAATGTGTGATCCCAGCTTAATACCGCAGTCCCACTAGGCCATATCGCACTACGATCTGTGAAAAAAATGCTAATTTTGAAGAGGTCTTCAAGATCGTGATAAGCATGACCAACTTTGAACTTGTTCAAAACAATCGTGGTACTGTCGTGGCGAAATCAAGTCGTAGTAGAAGCGTATTGAGAGCGCACTAAGATCGTAGTAAGATCGCAAATGTCGCTGTATCATCGTAGCGAGAGCGTAGCGAATGCGTGATTCTATCAGGAGAGACTGCACTACTATATCATGTAGCGACGTTAATACGACCTCACTACGACCATCATGTTCTCACCGCGACCGAACTACGCTTCCTCTCCGACTATACCACGACCATAGTACGAGTCTAGCACGCCCTTGCCGTCCTCATCACGCTCTTCTTACGACCTGACTACATTCATACAGTCTACGACCATCATTCTTATTGTCATTTTCACATAAAATATGATAAATCTCTCCAGGTATTGTTTGTCTGTATTTAATTAGGACTTCTTATCCATTTTCTTGAAGGCTCAACCATGCTTCTCATTTTTATATAGATTAGACCGTTGGTTTTCCCGTTTGAATGGTTTTACACTAGTAATTGTTGGGGCCCTTTATAGCTTACTGTTCGGTGTGAGCCAAGGTTCCGTGTTAAAGGCCGTACGTTGGCCTATAATTTTTTACTTTTAGAAATTATTACTTGGATGGAGAGTTGTCTTATTGGCACTTATACAACATCTTCCTATATCTTTTGAGTTTTGACTCATCTGTGCTATCGTTCACTAAAATATCGTCATTTAAGCTTTATGGACCAGCAATAGGTTGTAAATTAGGTTAGATAGGTCGGTCCGACATCTCTGCTTGATCAGAATTCGTTACTATCAGAGCTCCCTCTGCCTCTACATTAACCCCTACCACCACGTCTACGTGTTCTATTAGATTTTGGTGGCATGACTGCATTGTTTCCGAGAAATCTACGTATTAATCAGAAATAGAAGGAATGGTATGGCAAGCCGTTCTCGTCAAAACTATGTTTAAACAATTTTTCGAAAAATTTACACACTGAGAATTACAACAAAGCACACTGAGATTTAAAAACTTCAAAACGCACACTGAGAATTGAAAATTACACACTGAGAATTGAAAATTACACACTGAGAATTAAAAATTTACACACTGAGATTTCATAAAGACGCACTGAGATTATAAAAATGAAAAACGCACACTGAGAATTGAAAATTACACACTGAGAATTGAAAATTACACACTGAGATTTCAAAAAGACACACTGAGAATAAATAAACTGAAAACACACACTGAGAATTTGAAATTACACACTGAGAATTTAAAAATACACACTGAGAATTTAAAATTACACACTGAGAATTTAAAATTACACACTGAGATTTGTGCGCACTTTTTATGCGCACATATCTAATTAGCATACTTAATCTGAATCTATTACAAGCTTAAAACAACAAGGGGACATAACTCGTTAGTCCTTCGATTTGGTTCCAAATTATTAATAAAAAAAACTTTAGAAATACAAGAACAAGAAAAATACTCACTTACTCTTATTACAAAATATAACCAAATGGTGAAAAACTTTATTAAAATTATAAGAAAACATTGGAACAATCTGCAAAAGAATGCAGCAAAATGTTTACTCTCTCCTCTCGTCCAAGGAAAGTGTCTATTATAGCATATAAACGTAACAAAAATATAAAAGATTAACTAGCGAAATCAGGAAAACAGTTGGAAGACTTTTGAAAAGGGACCCATGTTTAATTACTGGTAGTAATGACCTGAATTATAGGCAACAAACTAACTTATGAATATAAGCGATGTTAAGTCTTGAAATTTATTACGAATGTAGGTTGAAGGAATCGCATTTCATTATAATGACAAGAGTTCTTGAGATCAAGATATTAATCTGTTGAATTATTCATCTCATGAATATTCATTAGTAATTTGCATATTAATCTCAGTGTGTATTTTTGAAATCTCAGTGTGTAATTATCAATTCTCAGTGTGTGTTTTTCAATTTATTTCATCTCAGTGTGTCTTTTTAAAATCTCAGTGTGCAATTTTGAATTCTCAGTGTGTGTTTTTTATTTTTTTAAATCTCAGTGTGTAATTTCGATTTCTCAGTGTGTTATTTTAGGTTTTTAAATCTCAGTGTGTATTTTTTTCGAAAAAATTGTTTAAACATAGTTTTGACGAGAACGGCTTGCCATAGAATGGAACTGTATTGATTTGGAACACGATGTTGACGTTATTGCTGAGAACGTAGTAAGATCGCGGTATGAACGTAGTATAATCGTGGAAAGAACGTGCTATAATCGCAATAGAAGCGTGGTAAGATCGTGTTGCAATCGTTTAACTCGTGGTATGGTCGTAGTGAGAACGTGATGAGCGTAGAAAGATCTTGATAAGCGCGGTGAGAACGTGGTATAATCGTAGCGGGATCGTTAAGAAGCGTAATGAGGACGTAGTAGCATCGTGAAAGCAACGAAAATTTATATTATCATGCCGCTTATACCGCGACCTCACCACGATCTGAATTTATTTTAGATCGCGGTGAGCGTGGTGTGATCGTGGTCTAGAGGGACTGGGGCTTTAAATTTAATTGCATATAAATTCTTATGTTATTGTGTTAGACAGTTTAGTATTCAAATTTCAGTGGCAAATAATACATGCGTTTACATTGTAATTCGGAATGTGCCTGTCGCAAGTCAGTGCATGGTTGTCGTTTGTTGCTGTGTTATATACGTTTTTCGTTAATTATTTTTCATATCAATTATGAAGTTTGAATTGTTTTACATTTTGATCATTTTGGGGCCTTTTATAGCTAACTATGGGTATGGGTTTTGCTCTTTGTTAAAGGAATTATGGCGACCTGTAGTTGTTAATTTCTGTGTCATTAAATCTTTTGTAGAGAGTTGCCTCATCGGCAATCATACCACATCTTATTTATATATCAGGACGAAAACATGTTAATGTGATATGGACATGAACCATGTTTTGCGCAATATCGACAGAGCGAGCTTTATCTGAACGTGCTAGTTCACACAATCAGTCTGTCTTACAATCTAATTAAAAACCGATCTCTCATCGCTCCTGTTTCTTATATGTCGCGTGGGAGATCTAACGAAACCGGCTTTGAGGTCACATGTGAGTGAACTAAAAGTTATGAATTTATAAAGATATGCAAATGAGTTGACAACCTATTAATAAGCCAATCAAAGAAATTTATGAATTATTTTGACTGACGATTTCGTCGTAAATAAAATGAGTTACATCCCTTTGCCTTACGTTAAACTTCCAAGATCGTGGAAGACTCAATTTCATTGGTCGAAAAAGACACACATACGAGGTCACTCACATGTGACCTCAAAGCGGGTTTCGTTAGATCTCCCACGCGACATATCAGAAACAGGAGCGATGAGAGATCGGTTTTTAATTAGATTGTCTGTCTTAAAGTCGACCTGTCCGCATTCTTAATCCTAAATGCATAGAAAAGTGTGTATTATCTAGCAAAATCTGCTGGCAATGCACACAATGAATTGACTCACATTAAGTAAACGAAATCATATATGATTTTAGTCTGTTTACCGGAAATGGAAACCCTTTTCCGTGACGAAATTGGCAGGTATATATTTTTGATGACTATATTATATGAGAAGTGGACACGATCTGTTAGATTGTTTCTATGATCTGTTGTACGTCCTTGTTTCGGAGGATTTATCTGTTGATTCGGTCTATTGTTTTTTTTCTTTTTTGGATTGGTCAAGCCTGAGATATGTTTTATACATATCAGCGCTACAGATAAATGTAAAAGAATAAGAGACGCTACTCATCATAAAAAAAAACCCATTTAACTGAAAATTATGAACAGATGTACAGTCATATTTTGACACCTTTTAGACAGTTCTAGCTAGAACAGTTCTTACCTAGAACTAATTTGGTGAATTCTACCTAGAACTGATTAAAACAGTTCTACTTAACTACGAACTGACTCTGAAAGTTCTACCCTAGAACAGTTTTAAACATTTCTACTTAGAACTGACCAAATCTAGAGTAGAACTGTTATAGGATAGTTTAGACAGTTCTATGACAGATTATTCTGACAGCTCTAATGAGTGGTTAAAAGTGATCTTGTACGTCATCCAGTATAAGAAAAATCACTCGGCTTAATATTACATTCTATAGATAAGAAGAACCTATTCAAATTAGTCTTATTTTTCATTGCAGATGTTGACGGTTTCAATTGCTGTTTTAACATTGGGTGTGTTAGCACTTAATACACATGGCATTCTGGAAGGGGATCCATCTCTGACGGAATTGTTTCCAGTGGTTGTTATTATAACAATGGTAATATTACACTTATTCTTTAAAAATGCCTATTGCTCGATGCCTTATGTTGTAAACAAAATTCTCGCAGTTACTGAAAGATATTAGCTCAATTTTAAAGTACTTCATTTATATCCATACACTTAATAATATGGTTGCATGCTGCATCCGAAACAATGATTTTCGAGCATTGTCATATCCAATGCAAACATTTCTGAAACTACGCATGAAATCTATTGAAATTTCTGTTATCAGTATAAAATAAATATTTATTTATAATGTTGTGAAAGACAGTATTAAACAATCAAAACCAAGGAGTAAACAAAGACTTATTAAACCAAAAGACATTTACACCAACAGTTATAAATAATAAATAAGAAACACGAACTCCGCTAAAAACCGGGAGTGAAATCAGGTACTCCGGAAGGGTAATCAAACAAGCCAGATAAATTGTATTCAAAGTGTGAGGAATCCCCTTAATATTAAATAATGAAGTATTTGGACGATTTTAAACTACTTAGTTTGATCAAATTGTTCTACAAATACTTAATTACTTGGAATATTACACTTTTTCACTTAAAATACTGAACTAAACAAAACTTGATATCAGAATGGGCAGTATCTTCTTTGCTTGCATATACTACAACTTGGATGAATTACTTTTTTGTGTTTCAATTTTTTTATATAGTAATTTAGGTACTTGAAATAAGGCATACATTGTACCTGATTATTTTTAAAAATTAATAATTATTCTTTTAAATCAAACTTTAAGGACTGGAAAACAAGAATGTTTCATTATTTTTCAGGCGCTAGAAGCATGTCTATCTCGGACAAAGAAGATATCACAATCTCGTTCGAAACTTTTTTCATTGTTGCTACTGATGTTGTTCTTGTCTATTTTACTAAAACTGTGTTTTAGCAGTATACAAGCTGGTGTAACGTTCCGTGTAAGTACATGTATGTTTTGAAATTTAAAGTCAACTTAGAAAAAAATGAGTCTTCATACTAACTACAAAAACATTTGCCAAAAACAAATATGACAGACATATATGCATGAACCAACGACAACCACTGAACTATAGGCTGCTGACTTGGGACAGGCGCATACAGAATATGAACGTGGCATCCTTTATTATCATCATATTAGTCAACCCCTTTGCATAATAATTCGATGCCCTGGATTCAATTTCGCTCGGGTCAAGCGCTTGGAATTTTTATTTTGAATGATTTTAAAAAAACAACTGTTTTAACTTTTGGTGCATTTTTAACGCTTTTCTAGATTACCTTTTCGGGAAGCTGAAGAAAACTAACTATTTGAATGCATGTAATGATGAATATTGATCATGTGTATGGAAAAATAGTCTCTTTAAATGTGTATGGAAAAAATAGTCTCTAAAAAATGAAAGTTCATAAAAAAGAAACGCTAGCCTATATATCGACCGACAGAATGACTGGAAAACAACTACATTTTGTAATTGGTACACACCAAAAAAAAAAAAAAGAAGTTACAATTTGTTTTAAAGTGAGTTTTCTTGTTTGAAAGATATCGTTGAAGTTTTAAGATTTTGCAAGCTAGAAATCCTATATGTTATTATGGTGAGGTTTGTTATCTATTTTCTACATGAAGATAGTCCTCTTCTCTCGAACACTCCGGCTTTCTCCACCAATACGAACTATCCTCCTCGAAAAAGCATAATAGTGTTGCAAGACACGTTTAACTCCAATCAATGACTCAATCTGTTTATGATAAAGAAAAATAAATGGTAGTGCCAAAAAAAAAAAAAAATAAAAAAAATTATCAACATTTTCTTTTTTTCAGAATGGAACCTATGATTTTTTACAGAGTAGTATCCTTTTGTTATATTGTGTACTGGTATTGACTCGCCTGGTTGAGTCAGTGTTTTACCACAGTATAATGGAGGATTCTTCTTCAGGAAACCAGGTGACTATTACATATGTGCAGCAACATATAATTTTTTATACTTTTTACGACATTAGATTGTGCCATAGGGCTGTACACGCTTACCATGTATATGATGAATAATACCAAAAAATGAAACAACATATCGCAAGATAAATTAATACTTGACAATACAACATATTACATGAACAACCAACTCCCGACTCCTCAGAAAAAGCAGACACACAGACATACAGACACAAATACATAAACAAATAACACTATATACAATGAACTCATCATACATTCATGTACCACACTTGAATTGTTGTACGTCATGGCCTAGTTTCGTCTAAAACAGACTCATCATTGGCGCTCGAATCAAAAACTTTAAAAGGCCGAATAAAGTACAAAGTTAAATAGAAAAATAGTAAAATTCTGAACAATGCATTGAGTTAAATTCACACATATTGTGTCGTTTATTTTAGATTCCTGAAGATGATTTGAGCAAAACCAATAGATCTGTTTTATCGTCATTAACGTTTGGCTGGGTTGAGCCGTAAGTTGAAAACAATAATAATAATAATAATAATAATAATAATAATAATAATAATAATAATAATAATAATAATAATAATAACATTTAATAAATAATAATAATAATGTTGAAAATAATAAATATATTTCGTTTTTTTTGTTTTGTTTTGTTTTGTTTTTTGTTTTGTTTTATGTTTTGTTTTGTTTTATGTAACTTATAAATCATGGTATTGTGGTTGTTGATATCCAAGAGCAATGGTCTATCTCCCTATACTACAACACGATAGTTTTGACCTCTCCGAGGTTTTGTCTGATATATACTGTCAAGTCTTGGCATTCCCATTGGATTATGATAGATTATTCACCGAGTTTTTACACTGGAAAATATCTTAATACTCTTTTTTTCATGTATGTTTGCTACTAAATAATTGTTTTCAAAATCCTCTTAGTTTTACTATGCTTAAACAAGAGGGGAGAAATAAACCAGAAAATAAATTGACAACTCATGGCTGAAAAAGAACAAAAAAAAACCCAATTATTATAGACAAACAAAAGAACACAAAACACAACATAGTAAATTAAAAACTAGGGCACTTGAAAATCACCAAAAACAGGGTGATCAGATCCTGCCTTACATGTGGTACTCGTCGTGTTGCTCATATTAGTACAAACCCGGTTAAATTGTTTTCAGGGTTTGAACTCAATCTATGAGACAAATCTTGGCGAATCAAAAAGTCTAAAACTGGGGGAAAATTACAATTAAAACATAGTATATTTCCATGATAAATATACGGATACATTTTTATAACAGCATTGTTTGTATTAAAGTGTTTTATTGGCAGAAATGCTGGTCAATTACATAAATACTCGAACAATGAGTGCAACGTGTGAAACCGATTCCTACATAAGTTTTAATGACTAAGTTATATTTTAATGATATTGCTCTTTCAAACGTTAACTCTATAAAATCATAACACTATTGCCAGATGGGAAATACACTATTATAAGATTCACACGACAACATTTTACCTTCAAGTTGAACATTGTATTTTCAGACTGCTTGAAAAAGGACGTGATAACTGCTTAAAACTAACCGATTTGCCGCCATTTGGACCAACTAGTACAACTAAAAAATGCATGGAGAACTTCGAAAAATATTGGACAAAAGAAGTAACTCGAGCTAACAGGTATACAACCCTTGGTTATCTCTCCTATAAAATGGCTTTCAAGTATTCGGCTTTGAGCTTTTCTGGCATAGAATCCAGTCTTCGGTTGCATGAATTTTATAGCAATATATATCCCTTATAAAATAATATTTTTCTTGTTAACTTCACCAAATTTAATGCGTTCGTTGAGCATTTCGACTGTCAATATCTCTTCAGTGATGCACTAAACAAGACTATTTTGAAATATACAATCCACTACACACACTGAGGGGTTGATCTCACAAAAAGTAACCAAACATGATATTCCAGACAAGATTCAGAGCTACATGCAAGCACGTGTGAGTTATTCCTGACATCAGATATATTGTAACGAATAAAAGAACATTTCTTTCCCTTTCTCATGTTTCTGTCGGATATCCATTAAAAATCATTAACGAGCATAAGATTTCAAGCGAATTTTTATTTTAACAGCATACGGTTTCCCTCTTTGTATATATAAAAGAGATGCGAAAGATACCAGAGGCACAGTCAAACTCATAAATCGAAAATAAACTGACAACGCCATGGCTAAAAATGAAAAAGACAAACAGACAAATAATAGTACACAAAAAACAACATAGAAAAATAAAGACTGAGCAACACGAACCCCACAAAAAACTGGGGGTGATCTCAGGTGCTCTGGAAGGATAAGCAGATCCTGCTCTACATGTGGGACAGGTACAATGTATCAAATATCACAAAACAGTCTGATGATAAGTAAGAACAAAAAATTAGTTTAAACTTTCTTTATTGTCCAAATTAGTGACAAAAAATATATCAGGTAAACGTTTTTGAACATAGATAGTCTTTACAAGTTTGCACCAATAAGCATTGGCAGCTAACCAGGTTTCAAATGTTTCATTTTAAAAAATATCACGAATATGGCTAGCCGCAAATAACGTCATTCAGAGGTTCATATGACATTTAACTTGCAATCAACAGATAAAACATTGATTTTTTTATATTGTTTTTAAATATTTGTGATAGTGAGAGAAAGGACAAGCACTTGGATAAGAAGAAAATTCCAAAAGCCAGGTTACTGACTTGTATTTGTAAGGCATCAGGACCACAGTTACTGTTGTCTGCATTGAACAAATTAATTACACATGGAACAGATATCGCACATCCATTTACATTGACGTAAGTTTTGAATATGATCATATGATATGGGGGGGGGGGGGGGGGGGGGGCTAGGATGAAAAATTTTGTCCTGCATATTTTTAGCTGTAATCTCTGTCCTGCCTTTTTATTTTTCACTCTGTTCGGTCCTGCTTTTTTTTTTTTTTAGTTTATCCTGACTTTTTATTACCTAAATTGTGATCCTGACTTTTTTTTTGCAAGTGTCTCATCCTGCCTTTCTTTTTTACTCAAAACTTCTGTCCTGCCTATTTTTTTTAAATTTCATCCTAGCCCCCCCCATAAAAATCAAATGGTAGCTCCCTAAGAATATACTGGACAATCTCTTGCCAACCTATGATATACTTGTCGCATTTTAAATTTTAGAGTTTCAGAAATTAGGTATAAAGTCTTAAGTTGAATGCTACATTTGTATGTGATGATATAGCTCATAATTCATCTTGTTGATTTTATTTATAGATTGTTGTTAGCTTGTATATCGTCCGAGTCACCCGAAGAGACACAGAAAGGCTACATGTATGCCTTTTGTATCTTCGGAATCGAACTGATTAGAACCTTTGCTGTGATGCATCATATACACATGACTCAAGAAGCAGGGAGAAAGAACGAACTAGCACTTACTGTAGCAATTTACAAGAAGGTACAAATACATGTATATATTTTATAGTGTGTTTTTTCTATGTTATGATATTATACTATTGTTTCAGAAGAGGGAGAAGGTTTGGTACCATTAAAACGTTTAATCCCGCTGCAAATGTTGGCACCTGTCCTAAGTCAGGAATCTGATGTACAGTAGTTGTCGTCTGTTTATGTAGTTTATATGTGTTTCTCGTTTCTCGTTTTTATATAGATTAGACCGTTGGTTTTCCCGTTTGAATGGTTTTACACTAGTAATTTTTGGGGAGCCCTTTATAGAATGAAATTCAAAACAGTGTGGCTGTGGTCATTGATTGACACATTCAATTCATCCATTTACTGGGACAATTTACGTGAACGTTTGTCTGTAACGACCACTGTTCACGACGTACCTACGATAGACATTTAAACTGTGGGGTCACCAAAGGTTTCTTAACGCCTTTAATTATAAAATAATTCGAAAAATTAATCAGGAATAACCTTTATGTTTTGATTTATATAATTGATATAAATCAAAACATCGTGTTATTTCTGATTAATTTTTCGAATTACTTTATTAAGGTGTTGAGAACCTTTGGTGACCCCATAGTTTAAGTGTCTTTAAAAAGTACATAGTGAGCAGTGTCGTTACATACAAACGTTCACCTTAATTGTCCCAGTCAATGGATGAATTTAATGTGTCAATCAATGGCCACAGCCACACTGTTTTGAATTTCATTCTAGCTTGTTCGGTGTGAGCCAAGCCTCCGTGTTGAAGGCGTACCTTGACCTATAATGGTTTACTTTAATAGATTTTTACTTGGATGGAGAGTTGTCTCATTGGCACTCATATCACATTTTTCTATATCTATATAATAAGCTTTTCGTGATTTGTTGAATAGTTTTGACACAAAACTAATTAAAGATTAATTGAAAGAGAAAACTTTGTTTTAATTTATAGACGCATGACATTTACAACATGTTGTTTTCTTTTTTTACAGCATTGAATCGATACCTCTACTGGAGGATTGTAAGTCCCGAGGGTATCATCAGCTCAGCAGCTAGTATTTCGATACTGACATGATCTTTAAGATTGTTCGTTTTTAAATTTGAAATTGTAAAGAAACTAAGATTTCAACTTCCCTATGCAAAATTGTTCTTAAAGGTCCTTTTTGGTTACACAGGTCTTCAACAGTTTCGGTTCATAAACATCATTGGTTTTCAAATATTCGGCTTTGAGCTTTCTGGACAAAGCATCTGGAAAAGCTCTTCGGTCGCATTCATATCTATATGACGAATAACGGTAAAAAGTCTTGCCAATTGACGTTAACGGTAATTTTTGGCATAGGACGATAAAATGTACACTTTCTTTTAGACAATAAAACATCGACTGATTTTGCGAATCACTTTAATTTGTTTCCAAAAATGACGGTAACGATAATTACGATAAGGATATTTTGACGAATCACGGTAAAATGTTAACTAATTTGACGCTAACGGTAGCCGAAAATGACTGTTTCATGTGTTTGACACCTGACGTTATGGGACATTAATACCCTCTGTAATACCGCGAGTTGTATGCTCGTATGGATTTATGAGATTTAAACAGCAGAACACTTATATTGTTTTCTCTTTCAGAGAATGTAGTTATATGCTATTGTATCTTTGCTGTATCTTTGCAGATACTAAGACTATCAAATACATCAAGAAAATCATCTACAGTTGGAGAGATAATAAATCTATTGTCGGTTGATGCTGGCAAAATAGGAGAATGTATGTGGAGTATAAATGATGTATGGGCAGTTCCCTTGGTTTTCTGTACCTGCTTTTATATCACATGGAGAACTCTAGGTATATATACATTGTATCTATATATCTGTTTTTGTAAAGCTCCTTATGTTGCATGAAGTGGTTTGACTCGGGAGAAATAATTCATTATCTATACTTTTGAGTCAAATATACTGCAGTGCTTTAATGTTGTATTGTAAGAACATGTAAATAATAACAATTGCCAGACAAAAAGACCAAACACGTAACAATTACCATGAACGTGTTATCATTTATCTGTAAGTGCTAGGATTTTGTCAAATAAACCAGAAAAAAAAAACAAAAAAGAACAGCGAAACATATTCCAATACAAAAGCAGTTATAAGGTCTGAGTTGTTGAAAAACATAATAAGATTCCAGTCCTAATCAATAACTACAAAATCATCATCTGAAAGTGTTACTGCGTTTGGAAAATATGCATAACGACACTTTTCCGATTTTCCTCATTACTTATTGCTCTTTTATAATCAATCGAAAGAAATCAAATGTTT
Organism: Mytilus galloprovincialis; assembly: GCF_965363235.1. Lineage (NCBI taxonomy): Eukaryota > Metazoa > Mollusca > Bivalvia > Mytilida > Mytilidae > Mytilus > Mytilus galloprovincialis. Next base: position 17,922,080 of record NC_134846.1, read on the forward strand.
ATTTATAACTTCTGTAAATCAGCGGTAATACATTTTGTACCCTTATTTTTGCGGGACTGACGCGCCTTAAATATGAGAGGCTTAAATCTAATAGAACTATCAATTTAAAAAACTTACAATTATCATTGATATTAATGCGTGAGCTAAGGTCGACCAAAACATATTATAGTACCTCAATCATTAATAGAATAATGGGGGGTCAACATTCTGTACTTTGAAATAAGAAATACACTATTTGAAATCCGTTGACACTTATTACACTTTTGCAATTCAATTTTAAGTATTGGTCCTTCATATGCATTCTCCATATGCATTCTTGTTCTTTTATGGATATATCAATATTTTTATGAAATAGTCTGTATATGTTTGCGATTGTTTTTGTGGTAATTCAGTTATATTTTTGTTTTCCTCTCATAGTTGATGTTTTTCCCTCCATTTTAGTTGATTACCAGATTGGTTTTCGCGTAGTTGATATATTTATGACTATAACTGTATGGTGCATAATAATTGCAGTTCAAATACGTTTGTTTGTTAAATATTAAACACATTGCTTCATTTGCCTTATAAAGTCCAGTTATTTATAACACATTGCTTCATATGCATTATAAAGTACAGTTATTCATAACACATTGCTTCCTTTGCATTATACAGTACATTTATTTATAACGTATTGCTTCATTTGCATGATAATAATGTGTAAAGTACATTTTTTAAACAGGAAATGCAGTAGTGATAGGTGTTGGTGCTTTGGTTGTACTCATGCCTATATTTTCAATATTCATAAAGAAATCGCATGCTTTTCACGTAAGTATTAACAGTAATTATGTTCTAATTCGTAACCTCAACCGAATATAACACATTTATCAATATAATACAAAACTCTCACATGGGAGTAGCCACTTGCAAAAGTCAAGTGCATCTTTATTCAAGTAATAAGTACATGTAATTCATTTATTATCAATAGGAATTGTGAGAATCGTCTATATCTAACTAGCACATCAATATTTGCGCCTCATCTCGGACTATCAAACTGTAAATAAATAATTTTTATATTTATTTATTTGGAAAAAAAATCTAGAGCACATAACTGCAATGACTCGAAAGACTTTAACTACTATCAAACCACACGTGCATACAATTCTACTCGCATACTTTATATATCCAAACAGACCTTTATATGAATAGCATAAACACATGTACCTTACCAAACGTAACAAACTAGCACTGATATTTGTACAACTTTGATGAATATAATTATTGTTCACTCTTTAGTAAACAAAGCTGCAACTATGAACAAATGGCCATACCAGCGAATAAAGTATTTGATTATATTTATAACTAGTTGGTTTTGTTTGCTCTAAAAACTTGATGAACTCAACATTTTTTTTTGCCGTCAAAAAAATTCAAAGTGTGCAAAAGTAGTCGGAAAAAAATGTCAAAGAGAAACCACTATAGACGTAATATTTGCACAATGACTAGTTAGTCGTTATCCCATTGTCATTATGTAGTTAAAAAATATATCAAAATTGCTGAAAACCAAGGTAAATTTAAAAAGGTTGGAAAATAAAGGCAACAGTAGTATACCGCTGTTCGAAATTCATAAATCGATTGAGAAAAAGACAGATCTGGGTTAAAAACTAAAACTGAGGAAAACGCATCAAAAATAAGAAGAGAACTACGACACAACAGAAACACAACATTAAAATGTAACATACACAGAAACGAACCATAATATAACAATAGCTATTTTCCTGACTTGGTACAGGACATTTTAAGAAAAATAAATGGTGGGTTGAACCTGGTTTTGTGACATGCCAAACTTTCCGCTTTTATGGCAATGTTAAATATATCATTAAAATGACAAGACAGTACATGACAGGACTACAATACAAATAAATTGGAAAATATATAGGACAGAGAAACACACGAATAAAAGTTAACAATGGGTACCATGTGTAAAATTTTGGAAATGAGAGCTGACACATAGTTTTGATGAAATAAATTTAAAACAATATTCGACAATAACAATAATGTAATGAAAATGAAAAATTACATTCCCAAATGTTACCGTTTCGATAAGTTGTTGTTAAACTTTAAATCATAAACCACGAATGAACCGCAGAGTTAAATTGACATTTTATTTTTATCCATCTGATGAGTTAAGCGTTTTTCAACTGATTTTTATAGTTCGTTCGTATGTTGTACTGCAATATCACTGTCCAAGTTTAGGGGAGGTTTGTAATCCTGCTTCCATGTTAACCCCGCCACATTCTGTATGTATGTGCCTGTTCAAAGTCGGAGTCAGGAGTGGTTGTCGTATGGTTATGTGTTACATATTTGTTTTTCGTTCATGTTTTAACATAAGTAAGGCCGTTAGTTTTCTCGATTGAATTGTTTTACATTGTCTTATCGGGGCCTTTTATAGCCGACTATACGATATGGGCTTTGCTCATTGTTAAAGGCCGTACGGTGACCTATAGTTGTTAATTTCTGTGTTATTTTGGTCTTTTGTTGGGAGTTGTCTCATTGGCAATCATACCATATCTTCTTTTTTATATTTATGTGTTGTAATGTTTTGCCTTAACGTAAATGCAGTAAACTGAACACGACCAATACTGTATTTGGATTTTATACTCTTTTCAACCTCAGCAGAAGCAGCAAATCTTATAAAAAAGAAGATGTGGTATGATTGCCAATGAGACAACTATCCACAACAGACCAAAATGACAGACATTAACAACTATCGGTCACCGTACGGCCTTCAACAATGATACTCTTTTCAACCTCAGCAGAAGCAGCAATTGCAATGTGCTGCGTCACCAGATACATATTTTACTTCAATTTGGACCTTCAATTTCTAATATTGACCAATATTCGGTAACAACCATGCAATATATAGAGATTAATACATGGGCCGATATAGAAAAGGCCATATATTAATCTCTTTATCATATACTTCCGACAATTGTTTTATGTAAGACAAATAAACAAATGAGTTAACTAAAACAGTCAAAAACTTTACAAAGAAGTTTAATTATGCATTCAACATAATATACAATATAATTATCAAACGATAGCACCACTTTCTCCATACATATTTATGGAGATCCTGGAGATCCTGTAAATCCATGATGAACTATCATCATTTTGAAAATCTATAGCATTGAATTTAGCCATGTTTGATTACATCTGTTTTTTTCAATAATAGCTGGTTCTGTACAACAAAGATTTACCACTGGATCGAATACACCTTATCGCATTTTGTCTGCCATTAATAGACATCATAAACATTTCTGTAAAATGTTGACGTCATAATACAAAATATCTGACGCCACAATGGAAAAGTAAACCGGAAAACGGAAATACCGGAAGTAACGAACACGAGAGGCACTGATATGGGTTTTGTGCACGAGATGACCTGATATGGGTTATCAGCCCGGGTGGGAAATTATGGCTTGTGTACTTCCGTTCATTACACATATCCAAAAGCTATCATATAAATGCTAAATATATGATAAATATTGATACAGTCAATGAATAACCTTCAACCGGTATCCATAAATGCTCAAATAGCGGATATGAATGTTTGACATAATTTTTAACAGGTTTTAAAGAAGAGTTTCACTGATGCAAGAATCAAAATGATGAATGAGATTTTAAATGGGATACGCGTAAGTAGCTTTGTGATCAAATCTGAGGACATTTATTGATATTTCCACCTTTATAGAATTACAGCCGATTTTGGCTTAAATGTTCCAGCTCTTTAGCATTTGCGTTAAGTTTATAACCTTCAATTATTTTGACATTGAGCATCATCAAAGGGACATTACTTGTTGAAATGTGCATCAATTTTTTTTTAACGCCACAATTCAATGATAACAGCTGACAGACATTTATAACAACTTCCCTGACAGTGAAATACTGTGTGATCCTTTAATGAAACTAAGTTGTAATAATTTAATTTTGGATGTAACGCGTCTTCTGATTGGCTGACGTTATTTTGTTATGAGACCATAGAAATAATTTAGTCATGTGACCGTGACGTGATCAACGTTTATTCATGGTTTTCTACGGTTTAAAATGGAATTTAGAATTAAATTATAAGAAATGACTGTAATATTTTTTCTGTCTATTCGAAATAACATAAAAAATGTGGTGCACACTGTTAAATAACCCGCTACGCGCGTTATTCAGTGTGCACCAAATTTTTTATGTTATTTCTTCATAGACAGAAAAAATATTACAGTCATTCCTTAAATACTTTAGAATAATTCATTTTATTATAGTAATACGTGTATTAAAAGAAGAAGATATAGTATGATTGCCAATGAGATCAACCAAATGACACAGACGATAACATTTGAAAAAAACAATACTGCATAGTAAAATTGAGAGTGGAAATGGTGAATGTGTCAAAGAGACAACAACCCGACCCTAGAACACACAACAGCAGAAGCAGAAGAAATAGCAGCTAAGCTATAAAAGCCTCGAAATAGCGAAATGGTAAAACTGTCGGCCTAATTTGTGTAAAAAAAAACATAAAACAAAACCAAATAGTAGCATTGGGGTTAAAAGTCCTCTGTTCCTTTTTAAAAATTTAAGACAAACCCATAAAATCTTATTTTGAATTTGTTGAAGGTTATGAAGATGTATGCATGGGAAGAGTCGTTTATGCAACGTATTACAGAAATACGTGATAAAGAGTTAAATATGAGACAAAAAACTAAAAGACTTGAAACATTCCAGTTCGCATTGTCATCATCAACACCTTTTATGGTAAGTATTGTACTTGCTGATAAATGATTTTCACGTCGGCTGAAGTGAGAGAGAAAAGTTGTTCTTCTTTAACTCTTTTAAGTTTCACATTATTCAGACAGATATTTCATTAAGCATGTTATGTTGGTATCTGGAATATGCAGGTTTTTATTTATTTTATGGTTGACCTTTGAGACGTTTAACGATACTTCAAAGGGTGTAAAGGGTAATTTAGTCAATTGAAAACACTCTGCACAATAAACAACAAGGATATCCACTATAACACATGCAACAGCAAACAACACAATAAACATTAACCATTCAACGACGATCGAAAGGCCCTGTATTATTTTGAATATGTAACTCCGTTTCCATTATAGACATTAAAACCTAGATAACAAATGGAATGGCGGAGTAATTTGAAAAAATGTGGTAATAAAGGCTTTTGCTATACATGCACCACTAGACCTACAAATATATGAATCCTCAATCAATAAAATGTCACAATAACTAATCGGTTAATTGTCAAAGCATACAACACTAATGGTATTTACAGGTTAACATTCGATATTTCATATTGCATGATGAATACAGATTTTAAATTCGTTAAGATATTGCTTATGTGACAACAAACAATCTAAAGAGACAAATAAGCAAACCAAATCCATCGTCTCCATTGACCTGATACAAGTAAAATCAACAAAAATACAAAGTATGATAGGCAACTGCAACGACAGCCACTGAGTTGTGTGTCCCTGACTTGGACAGGCACACACAGCATGTAGTGTTGTTAAATATGGGTTCCAACCTCTCCAATCATTTAACAGTGGTTAACAACACAGCAAAATAACAAATTATAAACATCTTTTAAGGTGGTACCCAACACTTTAACTAAAATTAATTTGGCTCGTTTAATTTTCATAAAATTTTGACAAAGTATTTACTTTGACCATTTGACAAAAATATAAAAATTTCAAAAAATTTGAACCAACCGTTTTATCAGAAAAATACACTGGTTATATAGCAGTTTGACAAACACTTATTTTGATCATCGAGAAGCTTAATATTCCCTAAATAACACAATGTAATTAAAACGTTTAGCTGATTTTACAGAGTTATCTCCCTGTAGTGTTAGGTACCACCTTAACCAGATTTGGACAATGCACAAAAAACAACTAACAAAATAATACATGAAGCGCATATCAGAGTACCCTAAATTACTAACAGCTAATCGCAGGAAATGACCACTAAAATTGAAGTCATAGTTCCAAGACATAAATATCAATCAGTACACATTCAAAATTTAGTGAAATTCGCTTACATGTATAAGTCATAGAAATCACCAAATTCTGCATTGCTTAAAACTCATATAAGTATTAACAAGATGTACGACATGAATTATCTAAAATATAATATCGAGGAGTCTTAAAACCGATAAATCATTCAAATAATCAGTAATTGTGCATGTTAAGAAAGAGCAATAGCATACTCACGATAATGAAATATATTCTTATGAGAGACAAACAAGGTGTAATGTCATGCCAATGATAATGACATTTATAAGAAGGAGAGACAAACAAGTTGCAAGATTATATTTTTCATTACTACTCTTTACTATATTATCGGAATTGTTTTTCAGATATCATTTTGTACTTTTGGTTCGTACGTGTTCTTGTACCCAAACAATGCTATATCAGCTGAGAAAATATTCTTGTTCACCTGGATGTTTGGAAATCTTCATTGGGCTTTGCATGCCGTTACACATACCATCAACAATTTTAACACGGTAAGTGTAAAAAAACCAGAAACATGTTTCACCTGACGGATGATGCGTGCATTGCAAAAAGTTAAATTACTAAAATACCGAACTCCGATGAAAATTATAAACGGAAAATCCCCAAGCAAAGATAGAATCAAGAGCACGAACACATCAAACAAAGAGATAACAGTATTCATATCCCTGAATTTGTACCAACATTTTCTTATGTAGAAAATGATTGCATGATACAAAAAAAGAAGATGTAGAATGATTAATAAATGTTGGGTTTATAGCTTGCTAAGCCTCTCACTTATATGACTGACAGCTCAAACGAAATGATCATATTTACATATATGCCATTGGTGGGGTTTTCAATTTATTTTGCACGTTCCTGATTGAATCATATATATATATATATATATATATATATATATATATATATATATGAGATTCGAAAATTGGTAAAAATATGGTTTTCTCATTTAAGTTCGGATATTTGAACGAAAGAACTAGAAAGAACTAGAACTAGAAACTAGCCATTTCATGATGAATGAAAAATCCAAAATAAAAATGGAAATACCCTGCTTTGGTTTTACTAATGGCATAGGTACTCCTTAACACAAAAATGATATACCACAGGGTAAATTAGACATTAAAAATTAACAAATATTCAACAAGATTATGAATAGAAAACTACAAACGACTGAAAAAGCAAAGGCCTTCAAAATAGCGAGAAAGACAATTCACTCCTTAAACCATGATTGATTCCCAGAAAATAACAAACACTAAGGATATCCTGCAACATAAGCGGCATTCGTGATGTTATTCAGAACAAATGGAATGCAATGATTAGCCCCAATCAGTGACACATTGGAACATTCAGACAAAGACTAAAGATAAAACATGATGTTTACGAATTCAAAATATCTGTGAAAAATATTCCATTTCGGAATAAACACATGATGGTGTGTTTTGGGAATATTTAAAGGATTGCCGTCAATATTAACACTTATTCTAGTATTTTGATTTGAATGGCTGCATTCAAGCAAAAACTTTTTACCAATGCGATGATTATAGTAGAGGAAAAGCATAGCGATGAAAACGTTGGGTTTTAGTTGCTAATTACAGGTATCATAACGAATAAGAAATGAATATCACTTGGTATTTTTGGAGGTATTTAATTTCCAAGATTTAAAAACAAGCCTTTGATCTTGGAGGTTATAATTAATGTGTAAATCAAACGTCGAGAGTTTATAATCAGTGACATCAAATTTGCCCCCGTTGTTGAACCTCATTTTCCTTTATAATAAGCTTTCATCGTTTAAAATTACACATTCAGTAATAATTTGATCTTAATGTATTTTTTTTTGCACATAGCAGTATGGCTTCATATATCATGTTCCTGTTTCAAACTTCTCCACAATTGTAAAGACTTCTTTACTCTCAAGATTGCAGTAAAACTTAGGAGAACTCGCATCTCAATTTAAAAATGATCAACTTTTCAAATAACTAGTTTATATTGATAGGGGATAAATAAAGGATAACTCGTCTAAACATCAACCCGACAATTTAAGATCTGTAAATTTGCTTTCGCAAATTTTGGTACATATAGGTCAATGTGCTTGTTTTCGAGATATTAGCCATTGAAATTCTGGCAAGAAAATATTCTTTCTTGACTTTTCATAGCTTTATCAAGTTAAATTTCTCAAAAAAATATCAAAGGTACCAGGATTATAATTTAATACGTCTACATAAGACTCATCAGTGACGCTCAGATCAAAACATTGAAAAAGCCAAACAAGTTCAAAGTTGAAGAGCATTGAGGACCGAAAACTCCAAAAAGTTGTGCCAAATACAGCTAAGGAAATCTACTTCTGGGAAAGTAAATCCTTAGTTTTTTTTTAAATTCAAAGTTTTGTAAACAGAAAATATATAAAAATGACCATATAATTGATATTCATGTCAACACCGAAGTGCTGACTACTGGGCTGGTGATACCCTCGGGGACGAAACGTCCACCAGCAGAGGCATCAACCCAGTGGTGTTGATAGTTATCAAAGGCACTATGATTATAATTTAATACGCCAGACGCACGTTTCGTCAGTGACACTATTATCAAAACATTGAAAAAGTCAAACAAGTACAAGGTTGAAGAGCATTGTGGACCAAAAACTCCAAAAAGTATTAAAAATGATTAAAGTTTTATAAGACTTTTACAGATGGCTTACCATTATACATGTAAAAGATTTATAATTTGAAACATGGGTTCAATGGGCCAATTTTTTAGGCTTTCAAATAGATAAAACCAGAGAATTCCATAATCTGACAAAATCCCAAAACATAACAGCGAAGTTCCTTAACATCTGTTTTTTGCATCATTTATGTTATAGGCTTACATATCGTATCAACGGATTGAAAAGTTTCTGAACAATGAGGAAATCGATGATGATTTTATAACACGGAGTGAAGAGACAAGTAAGTAATCATTTATAAATGGCCTGACAATGTAAAACAAATAAAACGAGAAAACTAACAGCCTAATTCATATACAAAGTATGAACGAAAAACAAAATTTTAATATATAACACATAAACACATGACAACGACTGAATTACAGGCTCCCGACTTGGGACAGGTTGTACTATACAGAATATGACAGGGTTAAACATGTTAGCGGGATCCCAACCACCCCCTTACGCCGGACAGTGGTAAAACAGTACAACATAAGAACAAACTATGAAAATCAGTTAAAAAGGCTGAACTCATCAGATGGACAAACATACAAGTGGAAATATATAACATGTTTTTCAACCCATTAATCTTACTTATATGTATACAAAAAAAAAAAAGGATCAGATGGAGAAAAATGCATGCAGACGTGGCCGGGTACTTGTAAATCCCAACAACAAAAGGATAGATCTGAGAGTACTCGCAGTTAACTGACAGCTAGTTCAAAGCCACTTACAACTAATACAAATTTCATGCAACTAAGACTAAATAATCAATCCGTACACATCCAACATCCAATGGATTTAGTGTAAAGACAGGCTGAGAAAAACATGACATTTGTTCCATTTTTTTTATGAACATAGAGAATTAGTAATCTTTAATAATAATTTTCTAATTTATATGCAGAATATGGAATTACGTTAGATAATGGAAACTTCAAGTGGGATAAAACGGCAGAAACAATATTGAAAGAGTAAGTATTAGATACTTTAAAAAATATTAGCGTATGAAATAAAACAAAATAATAAAAGTCAGTTTTATGATTATATTGGAAAAAAAACCCCGCCTAAAACAGTCGATAAACATCACATTCTACAGATCTAACATTGTTGGGTTGATGTTTAGACGAGTTGTATATACATTATGTACACAGCCATGTAGCACCATCATTGGTGGCGATCCGATGGATAAATCTGTTGTAGAGTTGTCACTGACTCAGACGTACTTATAAATATAATTATATATATATATATATAAAAAGCCGTTGGTTTTCCTTTTTGTTTTGTATTACAAATTCAGTAATTCTTCAGCCTTATATAGCTTCCTGTTCGAAGTGAGCCAAAGCTCCACGTTGAAGGCTATACGTTGACCAATAGTTGTTATCTGTTTACAGGGTGGAGATTTGGTTGTTTGGCACTCATTCACGTCCTTTAATTTCTACGTCTTATTATTTTTCAAGTTGCTAAGACAGGGCTATGAATCACTCAAATTAAGGTTATCACTCAAGAAATTTTACGGTCGCCATCATGAGCTGATTGTCAATTAAGATAAAAGTGTGTCAGAAATCATATCTGATATTCTTCCTCAGTTATAATAACCTTCCATCATTACCAAACTGAACAAAGAAATAACACGACGGGTACCGTATACATTGCAGGAAATGCTTACCCTTCCGGAGCACCTGATTTCACTCCCGGTTTTTAGTGGATATCGTATTGTTTCTTATTTATTATTTATAACTGTTGATGTAAATGTCGTTTGGTTTTGTGAGTCTTTGTTTACTCCTTGGATTTGATTGTTATTGTTTTTCAGTTATAACTTCAGTATTTGTTGAATTCATGGTACAAAGGAACTTCAAATATTTTATATATAAATGTATAACGTTTACAATGTTTAATTAAACATGGAAATCATTGTTGCCAAAATAACTCAATTGAAAAATCAAATAACAAGAAACTCTGCATCTTAGACTTAAAACCGGAAAATGGTCACCTTTAACGTCTTTTCAAAACTAAGAGTTCAGTCTGATATCATCTGCGGACGGGGGGAAAAGTCGTAGTGTTTCCTTTATTATGATAACAATTTGTTGTGAGTTTTGGTTCTACAGTAGATTAGGATTGTTGCACATGAACATCAAATATCTTATATAAATAACTGTACAATGTTTCATTGAAAATGAAAATCATTTTTGCCAAAACAACTTATAGAAAATTTATAATTCTCTCGGACGCCATCACAAGTTGATTGACCGTTATATTAGCGTCACTGACGAGACTTATGTAGACGAAACGCGCGTCTGGCGTATTAAATTATAATCCTGGTACCTTTGATAACTATTTACACCACTGGGTCGATGCCACTGCTGGTGGATGTTTCGTCCCCGATGGTATCACCAGCCCAGTAGCCAGCACTTCGATGTTGACATGAATATCAATTATATGGTCATTTGTATAAATTTTCTGTTTACCAAATTTTGAATTTTTCAAAAACTAAGGATTTTCTTATTCCAGGAAAAGATCACTTTACCCGTATTTGGCAACAAATTTTTTGAATTTTGGGTCCTCAATGCTCTTCAACTTTGTACTTGTTTGGCTTTATAACTATTTTGATCTAAGCGTCACTGATGAGTCTTATGTAGACGAAACGCGCGTCTGTCGTATTAAATTATAATCCTGGTACCTTTGATAACTATGGAAGACCAGTTTCACAAATGATATAGGATATGTTACTTACGTCGTAACTACAATCCCATTCCCTTTCATGAATGTGACCTACTGAATTAGACTATGTACCGGATTTTTGATAACATAAACAACACGACGGGTGCCACATATTGAGCAGGATCTGCTTACCCTTCCGGAACACCTGAGATCACCCCTTGTATTTAGTAGGGTTCGTGTTGCTGATTCCTTAGTTTTCTATGTTGTGTCATGTGTTCTATTGTTTTTCAGTTTTAGCCAGACGTTGTTAGTTTATTTTTGATTTACGAGTTTGACTGTCCCTCTTTTAGGACCATTTATTAATCAACTGATATAAGTTGTACAATAACTATTAAAATGGAAACACCTAGATATACAACATACATGGAATCGATAGAGAAGGCTCATAAATGAGTAACAATATATAAATAATCTTAATCAAAAGTCGGTAAATTATACAAACAAGGACATAAATTCAGCTCTAATGAGGCTTAACCCGACCGTCTGTAACAAATGCATACCAAACAAACTAAATTTTGTACATCTGTAGATATAGGAAGATGTAGTATGAGTGCCAAAGAGATAATTCTCCATCCAAATAAAAATTTATAAAAGTAAATCATTATAGTTTAATGTACGACCTTCAACACGGAGCCTTGGCTCACACATAACAACAAGCTATATAGGGTGCTAAATTACTAGACGTGTAAAACGAGAAACGAGAAACACGTATAAATTACATAAACAAACGACAGCTACTGTACATCAGATTCCTGACTTAGAACAGGTGCAAACATTTGCAGCGGGATTAAACGTTTCAATGGTACCAAACCTTGTCGCTGCGTTACTAATATTGATATATGTTAAAAACGCGCGTCTGGCGTACTAAATTATAATCCTGGTATCTTTGATAACTATTAAATGTATTATTGTTATTGTAGCATAAACCTGAAGATACCAGAAGGATCACTCATTGCCGTAGTTGGATCTGTAGGATCTGGAAAATCTTCATTCCTTACGTCTCTCCTTGGTGAAATGGAGACAGATACAGCAAACATTAATGTAAAGGTACGTAGGTACACCTTCATTTGTAACGTCACTTCTTGGTAAAATGGAGACGGATACAGCAAACATCAATGTAAAGGTACGTAGGAGATTTTCATTTGTAACGTCACTTCTTGGTGAAATGGAGACGGAAACAGCACACATCAATGTAAAGATACGTAGGAAAATCTTCATTCCTTACGTCTCTCCTTGGTGAAATGGAGACGGATACAGCAAACATCAATGTAAAGGTACGTAGGAAATCTTCATTTGTAACGTCACTTCCTGGTGAAATGGAGACGGAAACAGCACACATCAATGTAAAGATACGTAGGAAAATCTTCATTCCTTACGTCTCTCCTTGGTGAAATGGAGACGGATACAGCAAACATCAATGTAAAGGTACGTAGGCAAATCTTCATTTGTAACGTCACTTCTTGGTGAAATGGAGACGGATACAGCAAACATCAATGTAAAGGTACGTAGGCAAATCTTTATTTGTATCGTCACTTCTTGGTGAAATGGAGACGGAAACAGCACACATCAATGTAAAGATACGTAGGAAAATCTTCATTCCTTACGTCTCTTCTTGGTGAAATTGAGAGGATACAGCAAATATCAATGTAAAGGTACGTAGGCGAATCTTCATTCCTTAGTCTCTTCTTGGTGAAATGGATTCGGATACAGCAAACATCAATGGTAAGGTACGTAGGGACACCTTCATTAGAGAGGAACATTTTTATTAGTTTTTTTCCTCATTTTTGTTGAACTGGCGATTAACAGCTAAAGTAGGCCAGTTACTGGGTTCATCGGAACTCTTACGAATTTTTAACCACATATCTACACAAATATCTGTTATCTTTATCCTCTCTTTTCAAATTTCTTTTTGGCTTGGATGGATATTTGTTTCTTTGGTTATCATGCCACATCTTATTATTTTTATATTTTCTGAATTACTATCATAATGGATGTTGACATTGATAAGGGGCTCCTTACGTTTTAAATCACTTTATGTATTTCAATATCATGTCTCTCTTCAGGGTTCGGTTGCATATGTTGCTCAGCAAGCATGGATAATGAATGCAACATTACAGGACAATGTGTTATTCGGTGATCAACTGAAGAAGAAGGAATATGAGCAAATAATTGATGCAACATCTCTAAGAACAGACTTAGAAATATTTGCTGCTGGTGATCAAACGGAAATCGGCGAAAAAGTAAAATATGCAGTTGTTATCTCTTCTTTTTAAGATCTATAACTTCTAAAAACAATATTTTTCTTTGCAGTAATACATAAAATATTGGCGCATTTAGTACTCAGCAAAAGTTGGCTTTAGATGAATTAGGCTATTTATTTTAGGTATTTTTGACATATAGCTCTTCAACGGTTTCGGTACTTAGACATCTTCGTATTTCAAATGTTTGGATTTGATCGTTTCTGATGAAGGTAAATCCAGAAAAGCGCTTCGGACGCAAGAAATTATTAAACGTGTTGTTTTCAATTTTTTTAGTAAAAATAGAAAACAAAACTGAAAATCAAAATGTTGTCGTTTGTTGTTTGCGTATTTTATTTCGCACAACTTTGAGTTAAAGATTTTGATTATAAATGAGGACGGGATTTAGTAATCTATATTCTAATTTTTCTATGTATTTCGATTTTCTGTTGATTACAAGTTTCGCTCGGTTTTGGTTTGTTACCCCGATTTTGTTTTTTGTCCATGGATTTATGAGTTTTGAACAGCGGTATACTACTGTTGCCTTTATTCAGCATCTCTCAAAATCTTTTTAAATGTTCATGAATATACCATACCTAAAAAAATATGTTAAAACTGCAGATACTCATTAAAATGAATAAACATATCCTGATTTAGAATACTCATTTTATTTAAAAGGGCATCAATCTAAGTGGAGGTCAAAAACAAAGAGTAAACTTAGCACGAGCATTGTATAAAGATGCGGATATATATCTCCTTGACGACCCACTTAGTGCTGTAGATTCACACGTTGGTAAACATATTTTCGATTCAGTTATAGGTCCAAGTGGCATTTTAAAGGACAAGGTATGTACCAGTTGATCCATCAGTGATAACAAGCTTAATTGTTTAGGTATTTCAGACATGATTTCATCAAACAAGAGTTTTTCAGTGGCGATCGAATCTAATAAGGCAAAATAGAATTTAAAGTTAGAAAACATTGAAAAATATCAATAATTTTAAAAAGTGTATACCCACTACAACCGAGGATATATTTACCTGGGAGTTCAATAGACTAAGTGTTTCGAATAAATAAAAATTATATTAAAAGTGTATTTACCTGTAATACATTGTACCACCAAATCAAAATTCTGTTAAAAGTGTATTTAACTGTAATACATAGTACCACTAAATCAAAATTATGTTAAAAGTGTATTTAACTGTAATACATAGTACCACTAAATCAAAATTATGTTAAAAGTGTATTTAACTGTAATACATAGTACCACTAAATCAAAATTATGTTAAAAGTGTATTTAACTGTAATACATAGTACCACTAAATCAAAATTATGTTAAAAGTGTATTTAACTGTAATACATAGTACCACTAAATCAAAATTATGTTAAAAGTGGTGGTACTGTAATACATAGTACCACTAAATCGCAGTACGTCATATTCGTTTGCATACGAAATAAATATTTCCTTGAATTTGACAGTTATAGGAAAATAATCATACATTTCATTGCATCATTAAAATTATGATTCATAAAATATGTCTTGGATGTTTCGAAGCATCATTATTTTTTTATTTGGCTTTTTTATAGAATATTCTTGAAATTTAAGTTAAATAATAACTAAAGTTTGTGTACCGGGAAAAAAGGGATAAAAATATGATTGGTTAACTTCAAGTGATGGTTATTTGCGTAAATGCAATGCAATGTGATGTGAAAAATTGTCTAAGTACTAGACAGGAGAAAAATATACTCAAGTACGTATTTCTAAATTTGATACAAAAATAAATTCTACACACTTTTTTGAAAATGACATATTCAAAAAGGCTAATTTGGGAAAACAGATGTTGGTATTACACATTTATGAGTATGACCGTACTAGGGATGTCCTAGGTCTTGTAAAACTACACAATACAAAACATTCAACGATACGTATCTCATAAAATTAATCAGGTCAGCAATAATCAAAGGTAAATGAATATTCTAGTATGGGACACTGAAATGCAAAATGCATAATAGTCTTCACATAATTGTCTAACTACAAATGTATATACTTTTTATATTCTGTTAGTTAGTGCTTTATGTGTTGTACATCAATGCATGTTTTGTGCAGATCTATTGATTATAATGATGGCCCTGCTCTGCGAGAAAATAAAACAAGCTTTAAAGCTCTTAAACTAGTTGTGAGTTTGCAGTAGTTAAATACCAGAACTTATAATTAGAGTAGAAAGAAAATAATGGTCACTGTCCTGGTATTCTATATAGAAGACACAAACTTTAAACAAAATTACAAAGAAATTAAAAAGTAGGAAATGTTAATAGGTCTATAAAGGCAATACACCCCCCATAATCATATTTTGGTTGTTAATATATCTCATATGTTTCATCAAAAACTATAATACAAGCTTATTGAAACATCAGTCTTTGAATATGTAATGTGTAATGAATATGACGTTCTCTTGTCACCATCTTACGGTGTTTATATATCTGAATTTGTGCAATTCGCGCGTTTATGTAACAATGTTTTAGATTTTAACAAGATAAATTTATGTATTTCTGAAAAAATATTACACCAGGGTTTTCGATATCACAAACTAGTCAAAGCGTTTACTAATTTTATCATCGGTAAAAGGATATCATTCGTAAATTTAGTTCAACATGCAGACTTCTTATACGTTCAGGTATTTCACATTCATTATTGTCATTTTGTTAATTTTCTTTGGTTACATCTTCTGACATCAGACTAGGACTTCTCTTCAACTGAATTTTAATGTGCGTATTGTTATGCGTTTACTTTTCTACATTGGCTAGAGATATAGGGGAGGGTTGAGGTTTAACCCCGCCGCATTTTTGTGCCTGTCCCAAGTCAGGACCCTCTGGCCTTTGTTAGTCTTGTATTATTTTTGATTTTAGTTTCTTATGTACAATTTTGAGTTAAGTATGGCGTTCATTATCAATGAACTAGTATATATATTTGGTAAGGGGCCAGCTGAAGGTCGCCTCCGTGTGCGGTAATTTCTTTCTCGCTGCATTGGAGACCTGTTGGTGACCTTCTGCTGTTGTCTAGATCTGTTCTATGGTCGGGTTGTTGTCTCTTTGACTCATTCCCCATTTCCATTCCCAATTATATTTTATATATTCAATTGCAGACAAGAATACTTGTAACACACGGACTTAGTTTTCTGAGAAATATGGATATGATAATCACACTAGTTGATGGTAAAATAGGAGAAATAGGATCATTTACGGAACTCATCGGACATGATGGCGCGTTTGCAAAATTTTTGAAAATATACATGATAGAAGAACTGACAAGTGGGGATCCAGAAGAAGAACAAGAAGGTATAATTCTGTTTAGAAATTATTTTTTAATCTTTGTTAAATCTTAAATAAAGGTCATAAAGTGCTTGAGGGGAGTAAACGTCAAACTAATACGATACAGCTTCATCATACAAGATTAAACAAAATAAAATTCCACACACCCTTTCCTTAATCCCTTTTCGACTCTGAATCGCAATAAATGCGCACCGTTTAAAATTTCCCACATAAATCTAGTAGTGTGTGTCAAGAAATAGCTTGCTTCATTGCTTTTTCACTCTAAAGTTTACTTGAAGTTAAAAATGCTAAATCATTCCTCATGTACAATGAACAATATACCATTTACTATATAGCATACACCATGAACCTTCAGCCATTACACCATAAACCTTAAACTATTACACTATTACCACATAACACAATAACCCGAACACCATTACAACATACAACTTAAACCATTAAACCATATAACTTACACTATCACACTATACAGTAAATGCCATTACATCATAAACATTAAGCTATTATAGTATGCACTTAAGCCTTAACACCATACACCTCAAAACATTTATACCATACCCATTAAACTATTTTACCATGCACCGTAACCATTTTCCAGACACATTAAATCCGTATGCCATGCACCATATAAAATCATCCCACCATACATCTCAAACCATTACACCATACATCTCAAACCATTACACCATACATCTCAAACCATTACATCATACATCTCAAACCATTACATCATACGTCTCAAACCATTACACCATAGATCTCAAACCATTACACCATACATCTCAAACCATTTCAATGCATAACACCATACATCTCAAACCATTACAACATACATCTCAAACCATTACACCATACATCTCCAACCATTACACCATACATCTCAAACCATTACACCATAAATCTCAAACCATTACACCATACATCTCAAACCATTACAATGCATTACACCATACATCTCAAACCATTACACCATACACCCGAAACCATCCCACCATACTACTTAAACCATTACACCATACATCTCAAACCATTACAATGCAATACACCATACATCTCAAACCATTACACCATACACCCGAAACCATCCCACCATACTACTTAAACTATTGCACCATACATCTCAAACCATTACGCCATTCACCCGAAACCGTTACAACATACGATTTTCGTTGGAACAGTTTTTAACATTGCAGAACTGAAGCAGTTATTTCGAAAACATATAAAATTTATGAGTTTTGTAATTGATCAATGGATATTAATTCATTGTTATAAACATATCATACATTTGATTGTTTTTTGTTTTTCTAATTTTTTGCGAAACTTTTGTTTTGGGGGACTGTTTATTGTATTTCCATCACACGGGAGGGGAATACACTGCGTTAGTTCCTCCCTTAAGGAAGGGTATAACTGTACATTGTTTTGTCCAATAATTTATGATATAGTTGCTGTGAAATAAACAATCATTTCTTTAAAGTTCATTAATTTCACATGAATGCCTACCCTATACATTTTCGTTAATCGCTATCTTTTTTTAATATTTAGTAATGTGTATCATTAATTTTTTACAGCACTTGAATTAACAGCAGAAGTTGCATCCGAACTAGAGAGAAGCGGAAGTTCATCAGAACTAATGAGGTTTAGAACTTCATCTCAATGTTATTGTCATTGTTAACATTGTTTCACTTTTTAATAATTGTTTTAGTTTTAATTTCAATAAAACTATGATATCATTTGAAAAGGAATGTATACTACAATAAATAGCAAGTTTCAAACCTTATTATGTTAATAAAGACACAAGATATGAAAAAAATGCAATGAATAGTGCGCTATTAATGAAAATTTAAAACATAAACATATTTTATATTTTAGATACCATATCAATAATTAGAGTAAATCATATATAATTTATACTCTTTATAGACAGCTGTCGGAGATAGCACACTTGAAAAGATTGGAATCAAGTGAGGAGGAATCATACAAGTCTAGACCCTCAATACTAAGACGTCACTCTGAAAGACCATCATTACTTAGACGTCACTCTGAAATACATAAAAAGACGACGGATAATGGATTAGAAAATGAATCCATAGAAAAAAATTTGTTGAAGAAAAACTTTCTCAGACAACAGTCGGCAGATCCTCATTGTAATACAAAATATTTGAATAGTTCCTTACATGATAAATTGTATCATACTTCCAATCAACATTTACAGTGGTTAGACGACATAAGTATGTACAACCCAGACCCCTTAGATGATATTATAAACAAAATGTGCGTGGATGACGAAAGCAAAAGCACTGAATTGAATAGGTAAGATTTTCTAAAGGCAGTAAGCTGTTGAAACAGAGCCAACATACAGAATTAAACATAATGCATATATTCGTAGAGAAGCGGATATTTGAGGCTAAATTGGAATCGGTATATACTATTAACTGTGTGCGCTTTTTGATTCTTGTCTTTATCAGATGATTGATTATTTATAACATTTTTGACCCCTTGGTCATGTCACTATTGAATAACTGTAAAATGTTGGTTATTAACATTTCACAAGTTTTTTTCGTGTTGATCATAGGATGTAGCTTCATCATGGAACGTTTATGGTAGACATATAACTGACGATGATTCGTATATGTTTCTGAATATATGTCAATTTGATAAAAAAGAGGCTTTTTGTTTCTATTTTTCATTACTAAAAAGAAATTCCTTATCAATAAATTCTTAAAGGAAAATGGAGACTTACATTATACACTTGTATTTTTTTGTCTATTTGATTAGTTAACGATTTCCAGCTGATTTTATATATCGTTCTTATGTTGTATTGTTGTACCACTGTCCCAGGTTAGGGGAGGATTGGTATCCCGCTAACATGATTAAACCCGCCAAATTATGTATGTATGTGCCTGTCCCAAGTCAGGAGCCTGTAATTCAGTGGTTGTCGTTTCGTTTTGTATTTCATATTTACTTTGCTCGTAATAATTGTTTTACATTGTCATTTCGGGGACTTTCATAGCTGATTATGCGGTAGGAACTTTAATCATTGTTGAAGGCCGTATGATGACGCATTGTTGTAAATTTCTATGTCATTTTGGTCTCTTATTGAGAGTTATCTCATTGGCAATCAAACCACATCTTTTTTTATATATAAGGTTGTTCTTTATCTAACATAATTTATCAAAACCAACATAACCTTTATAATTTGTATGGAAAAAAAGAGGTGGTATGATTAAAAAACACTCCATCAAATACTAAACATGTGAAATGTTTAAAATGATAAATACACACATCATCAAATTGTGTTCAATCAATTGTAAACACAGTTATAGATATCGTCAAAATATAACATTGTTGTTGATCTCGATCATATCATTTTTATTTCAGTAAATTTTAATGCAATCAAGAATCAACCAACAGCATATTTAATAACACTGTACATTTTGACATAATGTGTAAGATGAAAAGGACGGAAAACAATTATATACGAAATGAGAGGCGCAGCTAGTTGTCAAACAGAATTAAATCTATATAAGGAAATGGTTGTATCAAGTCAGAAATGTGAGAGTTATTTTCATTCTTTTGAAATGTTTGATGTTTTTGAGCTTTTAATTTTGCTATTTGATATGCACCTTTCCATTTGAATTTGTTTATTCGTTATTTTACCTTTTCTTGCAGACAATCATCACGTTCTTTGTCGAGACAGGCATCAATGTGTAACACAAGGAATGATAAGGAAAAATGCACCAAAGCAACCCTGATAGAAGATGAGACCATTGAATCAGGAACGGTATCTTATTTAACTCAATCATATCAATACTACATATCATCAAAATATAACAGTTGTTCATCTCGATCATATCGTTTTCATGTCAGTAATTTTTAATGCAATCAAGAATAAATCAACAGCATATAAAATGTAAAGCAAAATAAATATATCAATAATTAATTTTTATTTAAGTTAATTCATCAAATAGATAAATTATCATTTACAGTAATATACAACACACGCTTTTTATTTCAACGTTGTTAGTTTTAACAATGGCAACTTATTCACAAAATGTATTTATTGTATAAATGACATGATTGGTTTAAATAGTTTAGATATCCTTATTTCTTCTATTTCGCCAAGATTAAACCTTTAAGTATTTCTTTATAAGATTATGTCATCATTTATTTCTTCAAAAAGCAAAATAAAAACACATCTCGTAGCTAAAGACAACAGACGTATACCGCTGTTTGAATGGTCATAAATGGATTGAAAGAAAACAACTTTGGGTCCCAAACTAAAACTAAGGGAAACACATCAACTATAGGAAAAAATCCCAACGTATCAACAGAATCACTGAAGTGCTACAATAAACAAACAAACAATGCAACACAGACAGAAACGTATATGATGTTAAAACGTTCTGTGACATGAAACAAAAAATCAAAAAAAAATCAACTGAACTATGATTTCTAAACAAACTTTGTTTTGACATAATGGCAAAATGTACTTTTGTTCTGGGTAGGTGAAGGTCAGTGTTATAATGTCGTATGTGCGAGCTATGGGAATGAAACTATGTATTATTGCATTAGCATTTAATATGGCACATTACGTAGCGGAAATATATTTGGACGTGTGGCTATGTAAAATAACCGATGATGCTATTTCTGACGAAAAGGACAGACCATCAATCAAAATGAGAGTTGGTGTGTATGGAGCTATAGGCTTGATTAGAGGCAAGTTTAAAATTAGTGAAAAACTAGATTTGAAGGTGTAATACCACTAAATCATAGAATATCACCCCTGTTTGCATACGAAAAAGGGTCGAAAGATCTTTCTTTGAATTTGACAGTTGTAGAAAATAATCCTAAATTTCCTCGCAGTAAACATTGTGATCCATCAAAATATATAGTTGGTGTTTGAAAACACCAGCCTTTTTTTATTTTGTTTTTCAAGAGAATATTTAGTAACTAGAGGTGAAATGGTTATTAAAGCTTGTATACAGGAAAAAAGGGTAAACATTTGATTGGTAAACGTCCAATGATGGTTATTATCTTATATGAAACGAATGACATGTAATGTGAAATTCTGTCTGAAGTACTGGGCAACATTAACTTTACTTATGCCAAACGCAAATTTTGTCCTTGTTTGATTTTTTTTTTAATTCTGCACCTTTTAAAAATAAGAATTATAGGGGAAACCAATGGTGGTATTACACCGTAATACCGTTCCATCATGTTAAATAATAAAGTTACTAAACTCTCTCGTGCATATTTGATTTGGGTAGATATTTTCGGTATTTATTGAAATTTTTTTTCAAGTGACAACAATATTTGAAAAGAGACCAATTCGGAAAAGCCGTTTGCAAGCAACATGAAGTGTAATTTCTCATGTTTGATAATGATAAAAAAATTGTTGGTCTCTTTCAATTAATGGAAAGAGACATGCAAAAATATATCTTCAAACCCTGAATGTGTGTTTTAATCATTTTAGGCATACTTATCCTGATAACAGAACAATTGGTTGAAGTTGCTATGATAAATGGTGCTAAAAAGCTACATTCTAATTTACTTAACAATGTGCTTATGTCACCGATGAGTTTTTTTGATTCAACGCCTCTTGGTAGGATCATCAACAGATTTTCAAAAGATATCGAGTCTATTGATGAGCGCATTGTATTTATGTTCAAAGATGTAGTAGTAAGCGCCTTCTATTTCATCATGGCTGTAATGGCCATGTGCAGTGGGACACCTCGTATGATTTTGGTCGTTATACCAATAAGTATAGCTTTTTGGAACATCCAAGTGAGTATATTCTATATTTTAACATAGCTGCATTCATATTTTATAGGTTATCTCTACATCTACATAGTTTGTCTAAATGTGTTCACAAAAAAAAAGTAAACAGTTAACCGGCTGTTCCTTTTGTTTCTGTGTGTTTTGACGTGCATGCACTGCTTCTGTGTAATGAATGGATACCCATATCCCTCATGTTTCTAGTATTAAAAAAATCCAATGTGGTTTGATAGCTAATGAGACAATTCTCCATCAGAAACCATAGACCAAGAAGAAACTAGAGTAATGACAAATTATCCCTAACCTTAGTTTATTAGTTCTTATTGGTATCGTCCGTGCATTATTCCGTTAATGCAACAACTCTGACATGATATAGGACATGGCTTTCCTAAATTATCTAAAGTGCAATCCATCGTTTTGTTTTCAAAGAAGTAGTTTTTGTAATCAACAAAGGCAGGAAGATGCTAAGGTATAAACGGTCAACGGAACAAAGCCGAAGTCACGGCGAACAGCCAGTTGATAACACAATTAAAAAAAAAACAACTGGCAAATAACATTAACGTCATCAATGTCCTTATTATGTACTTTTCCTACATGTAGAAAAATAAAAGATGACCAAGGATAGAAATGCTCAAAAGTTTTGTTTTGGTTCAACTTTAGCAATACTTAATTTTTCACAAATAATCATAAACAACATGAATTATAGTAAAGTGTAGTTAACTCCCTTCTTTTATTCAGCGAACAACAGTGCCAACCCGACGTCAATTGCAAAGATTAAGTTCAGCTGCGAGATCACCAATATACTCCCATATGGGTGAAACTATATCAGGCTGTTCAACCATAAGAGCATACCAGCAGGAGAGTAGATTTATACAAGAGTTGATAGATCGATGCGATGATTATAGTAATTGTATTAATCTTATTTGGTCAACAGGAAAGTGAGTTAATACTATTTTCATAATTATATATTACTGTAAATTCAGAAATTATTGTGAGGTTTTTGTTATTGCGAAAAATACGACAGACGCAACATTTAAACTCGTATTTTGAAATATTTTATTGGAATAAAACAGGATTTTTCTTTAAATTGTAAAAAATAAATCACATTTAAGTTTAAAATGACAAAATCGTATTAATAAATGCACGCAATAATTTCTGAAATTACAGTACTTTTCTAATTAAGGCTTTTGTAACTTACACATTCAAATATAGTAGGACAGTGTCAGTCTCGATGGTATATGGAATATTTTTTAAACTTTGTAATATATATATACCACGGTTCATTGGTCGTTTGTGAGTCAACGCCACTTACAGCAGGATCTGCTTTCCCTTCCGGATCACCTGAGATCATCCCTAGTTTTTGGTGGGGTTTGTGTTGCTTATTCTTTAGTTTTCTATGTTGTGTCATGAGTACTATTGTTTGTCTGTTTGTCTTTTTCGTTTTAAGCCATGGTGTTGTCAGTTTATTTTCGATTTATGAGTTTGACTGTCCCTCTGGTATCTTTCGTCCCTCTTTTACAGCTCAATCAGGATGACCAGTATTATAGATGAAGTCATCTGGAGTAAACAGATAAAACTATCGACCTTTGACTTGATTATGTTGATAATTGGCAATTCTGTCAATATGCAAGGAAGATTGATGTCGAATGCATGTAACATTCGCGGAGATAAAAATCTAGTGATCACTTATACGTTCTATGTCGAATACTCCCAAGGGAGTACATTATTTTAGTTGACAGGATAGTGATCACTGATACGATCGAAGTCGAATACTTCTGATCGAAAGGATATGTAGAAAGTACATGATTCTAGTTGGCAGGATGGTGATCACTCATACAATCGGAGTCGAATACTTCTGATCGAAAGGATATGTAGAAAGTACATTATTCTAGTTGGCAGGATGGTGATCACTGATACGATCGGAGTCGAATACCTCTGATCGAAAGGAGATGTAGAAAGTAATGATTCTAGTTGGCAGGATGGTGGTCTCTGAAACGATCGCAGTCGAATGCAAATGACCAAAGCACATATCTTGAGTTGACATGTAAGTGATTAATAATAAAGTAAAATATGCTTGGCCAAAGCAAGGTTTTGAACTTTTAAACGTAGAGTTGACAAACCAGAAAATCCTGATAAGATTTGCATAATATTATTGAATCTACATGAATTGAACATCTTATAATTTTTTACATATGATCTTTATTCTAGATGGACACACATCAGGAATGATATACTTGGAGCCATTGTAGTATTTTGTGCCTGTATTTTTTCGCTAATTGGTAAAGATCATCTCTCTGTAGGGATTGCCGCTTTAACATTTACGTATGCCTATAAAGTAAGTCAAATGATAACAACTTAATATATAAATGCACTTATATCTTATCTTAAAGTTTTAATTGTCTAAATAAACTCATCATAGATACCAGGACTAAATTGTGTATATACGCCAGACGCACGTTTCGTCTACAAAAGACTCATCAGTGACGCTCGAATCCAAAAAAGTTAAAAAGGCCAAATAAAGTACGAAGTTGAAGAGCATTGAGGACCAAAATTCCTAAAAGTTTTGCCAAATCCAGCTAAGGTAATCTATGCATGAGGTAGAAAAGCCTTAGTTAGTATTTCAAAAATTCTAAATTTTGTAAACATTTATAAATATAACCATATCAATGATAATTCATGTGAGCACAAAAAGTGCTGACTACTGGGCTATTACAGAAAACCTTTAGGCAGAACGTCCAGATTACCTAAGTTAATTATTTTACAAGTATTAGCCAATAGGAGCACAACAGTGAGTCGTACAAAACAAACATATTAATTTTAATTGTTAATTGCTGTGCCATTTTGGTCTCTGCGAGCTGGTTCTGTTGCTCTTTAATGTTCTTTCGTTTTACATTGTGTATACTCATTAGTTAGTTTTCTAGGGGAAATATGTTCATGCTCAATTCTCATTGTCACTGATTGTCTTAAAGGGGCACTAGCTAAGAGAGATATATATTTCTTGCTCAATCATTAACGAAATGCAAAAAGTGAAATAGTAATTCTCTTTTAGCAGCCAGTATGGTTCAATTTTGTCAAAATAAGATTAAAAAACATTAATTAGGAATTATTCACCTGCAAGTGAATAATTCGAAGTCATTGACTCCGTATTCATGTGAAGTTAAAGTTAACCCCTTAGCTTGAGATAACATGTGAATTGTATGTTTAAAGTTATTTGAAGCAAAATAATGTCAACATTGAAAGTGAAATAAAGGTAAATTATTTTATTGACTCATTTAATACACAAAAATCATTATCATAAACCAAATATGAGAATTTGATTAAAATCGGTTATCATGAATTTGACAGCTAGTGCCCCTTTCATGATTTTTTTATATTAAGTTGTTCTGTTGGTGTATATATTTCTGTTATTTGTTTTGCGTTTTTTGCATACCTATGCCTGTACATGTACTAACGTGTTAACAATGATGGTTTATTTACCATTTCACATGAGGATTTTATATTTGTTACGAATATATTTTGACAAGTTTATATACTCCATTGTCATTAAGCGCAATAACAACGTTTCATATCTTTAGATCAAGGATCTTAATCGATGGTTTATGATGAACTACGCCAATTTTGAAACCAACATAGTTAGTATTGAAAGAGTCACCGAATTCATTGAAACTCCAAAAGAGGTATGTTTAGATTTTTTGAAATTTTATATTCAAATGGAGAGAGAATTAACAAACAAATTTTCGATTACATTCTTTTGCCTTTAAACAAGAACAAAATATCAATTCACCAAAATGGATTCTCAACCTCGAAGTGAAACAAACAAACAAATGAAATATGGGTTAGACACGACTGGATTCCTCGAACAAATACATAAGAAACTATAGACACAACTAGTTTCTACAAACCAATTCATAAAAAAAACTATAAACTTAGTAATTAGAACTCGTCAAAAAACTGGATGTTTCTGCGTCATTTGTGTTGTATACTAAATGTGTCGTGCACATTTACAACTGTTTAGTTTCAACTTTGTGTTTGATTGGTAGTTATACCACAATTATTATCATAATATAAGAATAATGCAACTGGTTTTGATATGCTCTTTCAATAATTTCGTTAAACCAATGTGTTTTGAATCTTTCTTTAGTAGGATTTTTGTATTATACGTTTACCGAATGTCTGCTTGATTACATTTTAAGTTTTGACATATAAGGAATGAATTAAACAATATCAACTAAATGTCTAGATTTCAATTTTTTTCATAATCATCTACCGACTAAATTTTGCAATAAAACAAAGTCGTACCGTATAGCGGGTTATTTTTGCGGGTTTAAAAATTCGCGATTTTCATTAAATAAGGTATACGAAATATTTTGCCGGTTATTATTTGGGCGGATTCGAAAATTTTATCAATACCTTTTGCATGTTCACTTTTAATTTGGCGGAATTTATTTTGGCGATTTTATTCTATCCGCGAAAATAACCGAACATTAACACCCCGAGAAAATAACCCGCTATACGGTACTAGCTTTAAACCCAGTTACTTACAAAAACTAATCCTAGTAATCACATGCACATTAAGGACCATACGTTCTTGAATATTCATCTTTCAACACGGAGTTTGAAAGTTCAAACACCACTCGTTGCGAGTTGTACTCGACTGTGGTGGCTTATATAAAAGATTGCTAGACAGGTACTCATCAATACTGCTTACTGTCAAGATTCTCAAGATATAGACTAACAAACACAGAAGCTAACACATACACACACGTACAAACATATAAAAAAGAGAATATATTTTTATTATCACTATCAAGAGCTATCATTTCTTGTCAAATGTTTTCTGTAAACCCAATAATTCCATTTAATATACGTTCGTGGTATTATGTGTTTGTGTACAATGTTAACTTAAACATATTATAATATGAAGGCGTTATGGCGGATTGAAGAAACGAAACCAAAACCAACATGGCCGGATGAAGGTCGTGTTGATATGAACAACTATTGTGTTCGCTACAGAGAGGACCTTGATTTAGTATTAAAAGAAATTACCTGCAAAATTTTGCCCTGTGAAAAGGTAGAAACTGCTTATTGTGCATGGAACGCCACAGCTGTCTTATGTGGAACTCTTATATTACTTTATGTTGTTTTATTATTACTTAATGATATTTTGTCTTTTCTTAATATGGTTTTGACATTACAAAATAATGTTTTAATATAATTCAATAGGGAATCGTCATTGCCTTATGATATTTCGATATTACACGATATGGTTCCGTTTTGACTTGATATAGTTTTGTCATTACTCAATATGGTTTTGTCATTACTCGATGTGGTTTCACCATTATTTAATATGGTTGTGTCATTAGTCAATGTGGTTTTAACATCACTTGATGTGTATATGACTTAAACGTTATAGTAGTTGTTTCATTACATGATGTGGTTTTGTTATTTCGTAATGATGATTCAAAATTTGACGAATTTACGCTACTTGATGTGTTTGTTTCATTATTTGATGTGGTCATTCTTTGATGTGGTCCTGTCATTCTTTGATGTGGTTATCCCATAACTTGATGAGGTAAAACCACGTGACCAATTCGGAAAAACCTGTTCTATTTTTAGATAGATTTCCATGTTGTATGTGCCTTGAATGATCTAATTAGTGTTCAAATTAAAGTTCGAGTTGCTGTTTGACTTTAACCATGAGTTTGTTTTCGAATTCAAGTCATGCTTAGAATTAAAGTTCTAGTTAGCATTGAGTTTTGAGTTGGAGTTTGAGTCACATTTAAAGGCAGAGTTTTTGTTACAACTTTGAATTTGAGTCACTTCTTGAGGTAGAGTTTGGCTAAGATTCGAATTTAAGTCTCATTTTGATTAATTAAGATTTCGAGTTGAAATTCGAGCTATTTTATATGTCTTTTTGAGTTCGTAATTATAAATTTTCTATCGCGGAACAAGGGCTTTTGCTCGGACTTCCGATAAGAGGGCTCCGGGATATGCGTACTAAATTAACAATGTTGCAGTATACAAAACGCAACATATGAGTTGAAATAAAGTTAGATGTGGTGTGATTGCCAATGAGACAACTATCCACCAGAGTTTAAATGCAGTGGATGTAAGAAATCATAAATAGGCAACCATACAGCCTTCAACACTCCGTATAGTCAGCTACAAAAGGCCAACATGCACCATGTGAAAAAAAAATCCAACGAAAAAACTAACGGTCTATTTTACAAAAAAAAATATGACACATATATGTACAACGATAACAATTGGACTTCATGCTCCTGACTTGGGGCAGGTACATAAAGAAAGTGCACGGGGCGGAGTTTAACATGTATGTGAGCAAATATCGGACTGTAACAATAGTGTAACAGCACAACACGAGAAAAAATGTAAACTAGACAAAGTGATGCCCCCGCACTCCACTCATTTAACCGCTTATACCCCAAAAAGGACAAAGGTCAAATTTTCTTCCAAAAAAGGAAAAATAATAAAAAGAAAAAACCCTGACCACATGCACACCTTCGATACATGTACAAACAGCTAGCAGAGGGTTAAAGTCCAAGCATTCAAACTGTAGGAGTTATCTGGAAACGCCCTACTTATGCAAGTAAATTTCCCAAAAATGATAAAGTTCAACATTCTCCCAAAAAGAGCACATAATAATAAAAATTAAACCCTGACCACATGCATCACACCTTCAATATATGTACAAACAGACAGTAAAGAGAAAACTTCTTAGGATTCAAACTGTTGGAGAGGTTATGCGGAATAACTATATACCCATAATGGGACGGAAAGACCGACGGACGGACAGATGTTAACCACTATGCCCCCAACTTTCAGTTGCGGTAAAGTTGCGGTAGCTTAAAAAACAGTTTCAATTGGCTGACTCAATAGATCGGTATGACTGGGTAATTTAAAGCCATCGGTGTGATCTCGGGTTCCCCAGAAAGGTCAGGAGATTCTGCGCAACGTGTGGCACCCGTCGTGTTATTCGCGAAATTACAAACTGAGTGATTTGGTTTAATTTGGAAGTTCACATTCGAGTAAAAGATGAAGGTATTACGGTTACGACAACTGGAACATGTTCGTCGTCACATGTGAAACAGATATTCCAGGTAGATCAGAGAATTCAATGGATTAAAAGTAAAAGATTGATATTCGTATATTTGTTCAAATGACCATTAACGCTAAAAAAAATCGGAGAATTCTTATTTTATAGTATTGACGCTTTGTCGCTTAGTCCGAACCCCCCTCCGCCGATTTTCCTGTGACTTAAATGTGAGTTGATTTGAAGTGTCTCATTTGTTAACAAAAAAGTATTAGTCTTTTGATTTGTGTCGAGCCTGCGACATCAATGTAACGGCAATGAGACACAACAACGTCGTCGAAAGTGGCTTCATTTCGCGACCTTTTGTAGCTTACTATGGGGTATGGGTTTTGCTCATTGTTTAAAACAATACAGTTTTGTTTTAGTTAAATAAAACCGAATTAAACTGTTTCGACAAGATAAATTTATTACCTCCATGAAGTGTTTTAAAACTTGTACATGAGTTTTTCCTCAATATCAAGAAAAAGCATCTACAGAAAAACATTTTTTAATTTATTTTTTTTGATCGATGAATGTTCAGCCCATCAACATTACGCTTTTACACTGAAAGCAGCAATATCAGGCGTTCCGTGGACTATTTTACAAATTTATTATAATACTGCTTCTATTTGAGAACTTCGGATCAAATAACAGGACCAAGTGGTTTGGGGATATTCCAATTATGTCCGAAATACTATAAAATTTTTAGGATTTAATTTTTTTATTATTGTCTGCCGTTCCCCTTTTTCATACCAAAAAACTCTGAACAACCACTCGAACTTTAATTTGAATTTAAACTTTGGTGATACCCATTAAGCACTTTCAACAAACGACATATTGAAATCTGTTAAAAAATTGATTTTTTTTTCACATAGTGCATGGTGGCCTTTTGTAGCTGACTATTTGGAGTGCTGAAGGCTGTACGGTTGCCTATTTATGAGTTCTTACACCCACTGCATTTAAACTCTGGTGGATAGTTGTCTCATTGGCAATCACACCACATCTAACTTTATTTCAACTCATATGTTGCGTTTTGTATACTACAACATTGTTAATTTAGTACGCATATCCCGGAGCCCTCTTATCGGAAGCCCGAGCAAAAGCCCTTGTTCCGCGATGGAAAATTTAATTAGGAATTCAAAAAGACATATAAAATAACTCGAATTTCAACTCGAAATCTTAATTAATCTAAATGAGACTTAAATTCGAATCTTACTCAAACTCTACCTCAAGAAGTGACTCAAATTCAAACTTGTAACTAGAACTCTGCCTTTAAATGTGACTCAAACTCGAAGTCCAACTCAAAACTCAATGCTAACTGGAACTTTAATTCTAAGCATGACTTGAATTCGAAAACTAACTCAAAGTTTAATTCAAACAGTAACTCGAACTTTAATTTGAACAATAATTAGACCATTCAAGGTACAGGTTTTTCCGAATTGGTCACGTGGTTTTACCTCATCAAGTTATGGGATAACCACATCAAAGAATGACAGGACCACATCAAAGAATGACAAGACCACATCAAATAATGAAACAAACACATCAAGTAGCGTAAAATCGTCAAATTTTGAAACATCATTACGTAATGTTAAAACCATATAAAGAATAGACAAATCATCATTACGAAATAACAAAACCACATCATGTAATGAAACAACTACATTACGTTAAGTCACATACACATCAAGTAATGTTAAAACCACATTGACTAATGACACAACCATATTAAATAATGGTGAAACCACATCGAGTAATGACAAAACCATATTGAGTAATGACAAAACTATATCAAGTCAAAACGAAACCATATCGTGTAATATCGAAATATCATTAAGTAATGACTATTCCATATTGATTTATATTAAAACATCATTACGTAATGTCAAAACCATATTAAGTAAAGACAAAACAACATAAAGTAATATCAGAGCTCCATATAAGACAGCTGTGGCGTTCCATAACTGTACGCTATCTTGTCATTATTAGACATGCATATAAAACTATATTGTTTCAATATTTCATTTGACAATGTTTACTATTTACTTGATATAAATAAAAAAAAAAAAGGCGATGTGGTATGATTGCCATGAGACAACTCTCTACAAGAGACCAAAATGACACAAAAATTAACAACTATAGGTCACTGTAGGATCTCGACAATGAATAAATCCTTTACCGCATAGTCAGCTATAAGAGGCCCCGCAATAACAATTTAAACAATTCAGACGAGAAAACTAACGGCCTTATTGATGTACGAAGATTGAACGAAAAAAGAATGTAACACACAAACAAACGACAAACCACTGAATTACAGGCTTCTGACTTGGGACAGTTACATACATACATAATGTGGCGGGGTTAAACATGTTAGCGAGATCCCAATGGTTATTATATGATCTTAAGTGTATGTCTGCATTTTATTTTGCTTTTCAAATAATAAATTGAGTACCGCTGATAAGAATAATTGAGACGCAACACCTTTATAACATATTTAAGTCTAAGCTTGACATCTATTATAAACTCTTTGATTATAAAAAACACGTTTTAATATTGAAATACGAACATGCTTGTAATATTGTCAGGACTATTATCATACATACTAGTGTTATATACAAGTTAATTTCCTTTTTACTCCTTTATATTTTTTTCACTTGACTGCAGATTGGAATAGTTGGAAGGACTGGAGCAGGAAAGTCATCATTGACAATGGCTCTGTTTAGAATACTTGAACCGGCACAAGGTGATATAGTTATCGATGGGGTCGATATTTCTACAATTGGGCTTCACGATTTGAGATCAAAGATCACAATAATACCACAGGTGAGATTTTATCATAAATTAGAGCAGAAATCATCTGATGTTCCATAATATTAATTTCAAATTTCATTTATATTAAGGTGGTACTAAACACATTGATTAATCTTAATTTTCCTGGTTTAATTTTAACAAATTACAATATTTACCAAGACAAAAATATAGCCAGACACTATATCGGAATTTTCATTAAATGTATAGAAGTTTGACGTATGATTAAAACGTTCAGCATAATTGTAAAGAGCTATTTTCCTAAAGTGTTATGTAGCACATTCAGAAACAATAGGTATTCTCCGCTCAGTAGTCAGCATTACACTTCAAGTATGATTTCCAAAGAAACATTTATTATTTTCAAATAATCAAATTAGAAAGAAACTTTTGGTAGGAAACTGACCTCAAATATATGTTTCTTTCCTTTCTGATTTTTTCTTTATGTCTTAAAAGCCTATCAAGTTTCATTTAGGTATATACTATTGTAATTTAAAATGTCGAGATTGATTATGTTTTATTTAGTGAAATTATAAACAAAACGTGGAGAAAAGTTTTAAACTGTAGTTTCAACTATCCTAGACATTTTCTGTAGTCATTCTTTATGAATTTCCTGTCAACGAAACTTTCAGTTATTAAATTCGCCTTTTCAGAAACTAAAGGACTATGGGTAATCTCATTGTTCGTTCACCATCATTAAATAACGTCACGACAATGGTTGAATTTCCATTGCTTTGGACGTTTTCAACCAATCACGACGTTTTGTTGTACACTTTTGAAAAAATTACCCAGAATGCATTATATTCTGAAAAGACGAATTATATGCACATAATAATATTCCTATTTCTTTTTAAACATAGGATCCAGTTCTTTTCTGTGGAAGCATCAGGATGAATTTGGACCCTTTTGACGTTTTCTCTAATGAAAATATTTGGAGAGCACTAGAACATGCCCATTTAAAAGATTTCGTACAGGGACTGGAAGACGGGTTGGACCACCAATGTTCTGAAGGGGGAGAAAACTTAAGGTACGAAAACTATAATCTTAAAATTGTTTCTACAGTTCAAACCTGAAAGCAAACATGTATAAAATGCCCTTTTTATATATTTCAAGTTGTATATACATGATATATGTACCTGATAAGCATATGTTTGAAATTTCGTAAAAAAAAAAAGAATATTCTTTTAAATCAAAATGTGTCTGTCATATAAGCGAGAGGTCTAGCTATAAAGCCGGGTTTAATCCAACATTTTCTACATTAGAAAATGCCTGCACCAAATCAGAAATATGACAGTTGTTATCAATTCGTTTGATGTGATTGAGCTTTTGATTTTGCCATTTGAATAGGGACTTTCTGTTTTGAATATTCCTCGCAGTTCCATATTTTTTTAATTTTACTTTTCATTATATTGCCTTTACTTATTACAACTTATGCTACAGTGTTGGTCAGCGCCAGTTGGTATGCTTGGCAAGAGCCTTACTCAGAAAGACAAAAATCTTGGTGCTCGATGAAGCAACTGCTGCCGTTGATTTAAAAACAGATGAACTTATACAAAACACAATTAGGACAGAATTTGCTGATTGTACAGTATTGACCATAGCACACAGATTAAACACAATTATGGATTACACGAGGTGAGGTTATTTATGATAATGCCTATTGATTATTAAAATACAAAGATGAGAAATGATTTTTATAAGAAAATTTCCACAAGAGACCAACTAACACAGACGTTAACAATTATATAGGTCATCGAACGGCCTCCAACAATGAGAAGAACAAATACCGCATATTTTCAGCTATAAATGACCCCAAAATGAAAAAAAGTTAAACAATTCAAATGAGAAAACGGGAAAATTAACAGCCTGATTTTAGTGCAAAATACTGGACGAACAACACACATATACAGCAACAAAAGACATCTACTGAATTATTCACTGATTATATGCATTCAAAAGATCTAAGCGATATTTGAAGTTACAAGATGGTTATTGAATTTTCTGATTGACAATGAATTGAACCCAATCTGGTTTACCTTTATATACAATTATATGTAATGATCTGTAACCGTTTGTTACAGTGATACGAGCACCTGGCACATGTCTAACAATGCACCTATACACTTAATTTATAATATTTAGTATGTCAAAACACAAATAAAAGGCAACAAATGTTAACCAGTTGAGATTATGATTTCATCATTAGTTCTTGCTAAACAGTTAAAATCCTTATACGACGTAAAATAGTAATTAATATCACTTTTAAACCTATATTTATACGTTTGACAATTTCATTGATGGTTCATACGAGGGTAGGATCCTTTGTTTTAAACCTTGTAATCTGATGAGTTATTTCTTCCAGATCTTAATTTAAATAACTTTTTCTTGCTTTTCTTTTTGTTCTTATTTCATGCTACCTAAAATATATTCTATTGATTAATATGGCATAATTATAGTTATTGATGTGACTTCATTTTTGACTTGAAGAAAGAATGGTGACTAGATTTAGTCCAGTGCATGTAAACAAGTTGTCTTAATATTTTTTTCATTCTTGAATCTTAATTTTATATGCATTTGGTTATTCCAGAGTTATGGTACTTGAAACTGGAAGAATCAAGGAGTTTGATACCCCGACCACTTTACTACAGAACAAGGACAGCGTATTCTACAGTATGGCGAAAAATGCTGGTCTCGTTAAATAAAATTAAAAAAGAGAACAAATTGTAGAAAGCATTCATGTTTGACGTCAAATATAAGGCAAATGCATTTATTGTATAATTTATAAATGATTCTATGAATCAAGCAAACAATTATCGTGTGGATTTATTTTAAACGTTTACAATATGAATAGTTTGGATTAAAATGTTTATCATATCAACTTATTCCATTAGTTGATTTATGTAAATGAAAAGTGAAGGATAACAAATGGTCATTCAAAGGACGAAAACAAACTGACAACGCTATGGCTAAAAAGAAAAAGACAAAAAATAACCCAGAACACAAAACACATAATAGAATACTTAAGACTGCCCTTACTGAAAAATCAGCCTTCTGGCGAACTATTGCGGCAGATCTACCGCAAACACTGCGGTAAGGTTGCTGCAAATAGTTTGCAGCAACTTCACCGCGACTTTTTGCCATTCAAATGAAGGTTGCGGCAGTCTGCCGCAAATTTTGAGAACCTTATATAGTTTGTGGTGTACTTCTGGCGA
Source organism: Mytilus galloprovincialis (assembly GCF_965363235.1). Lineage (NCBI taxonomy): Eukaryota > Metazoa > Mollusca > Bivalvia > Mytilida > Mytilidae > Mytilus > Mytilus galloprovincialis. Next base: position 17,957,993 of record NC_134846.1, read on the forward strand.
ATATTTGTGGTGAACCTCTGTCGAACTTTGATAGCCTTATATAGTTTGTGGCGAACTTCTGGCGATTTTTGTTGTAAACTTCTGGCAAACCTTCAAAGCCTTATATAGTTTGCGGTGAACTTCTGGCAAATCGAGTGATAATGATGTCCTATGACTACCTTTATATGTTAATTCTTTTTCAGAATTGTACGTCTTATTCAAAATGATGCACATGTGGATCAAAATTTAAAATGCATTAATTATTATGACCAATAACTGATATTTACCTGCTCACCTTCTGATCAAATTACATTTGTAAAGAAATGTGAAAGAGAGAAATAAAAGTTGTGACCACAATAAAAACAATGTAGGTACATGTATATTTATTAATTTACTCAGTGCATAATTCAGAATGAGATGATTAATTTCTTAACAGATTCATATGTATGAAAAAATCAAGAACAGATCTGTCTTTATAAGGCCAATTATAAAGAAACTGGGATTAACATGATTAACTCTTTACCATTCGGCAAAAATTGCACTATTTTTGCCGCAGAGGAATGATCAAATTTCAATCATTCATAACTTTCTTGTTACTGTTAGTAGACTTATCAACTAAGACTTTTTATAGAAAACAGTTTTTCAGTATTATTAATGAAAGGTTTGTGATTTTATTTTGTCATGTTTGATCACGTGATAATCAGTCCTATGTCACGTGACAACAACAAACAAATCGGAAAATTATAAAATATCGATTCAAAATGTACTTTTTTTGTAGTTTATTTATGGAAATAGTATCAACAGAGCATTCAAATACAATGTTAGGAATAACATCTCCACGAAAAAGAACCCTCAATGGTCTATTTATGTGAGAAACAGCAATTTTTATAGCCAAACATGCTATGTGGTGATTTGGGTCAAAATTGCTATTTTCGAGCTTTTGGGGTAAAAAACGTAGCTCAACTGTGCAACTGAAGTGCATCCACACTTTTATCCCCACAATCATTTAAAGGGCAGAAAACCAAATATCTGGCAGCCTCAGCATCCCTTAGTTACCGATTTGTAATAGATTATCTTAATATGTATGTCTCTATTATTCTATAAACGACTGTAGCTAAAAAAAACAGACAATTTACTTTGTCACAAGGAAAAAAGCATTTTTAATTTGAAATTAGAATTAAATTATTTTAATTTGAAATTAGAATTAAATTAAAGTCAAGTCAAGATATTTAATATTTGTGTTGGTTTTTTTTTAACCGTACATTCACCATTGCGGGATGCGAACTCAGATCGCTTGATTACTAGCCTTAGATGCATCCCCTCAGCTACGGAGGCAGACAGTTAAATTCGATTAAATTCATACTTATTTTCAATGTTATTTATAATATTTATTTATAAGTTGACCATTAACATACAAATATTAGATTCTAATAAGATACTAAGAAAGACGTCAAAACTGCATTTTTTTACATTTTCAAAACAACACACAATGTGGAATGGTGTGTGAACCCGGAGAGAATAGGGAAGAGGGTGGAAATGGGGGGGGGGGGGGGTACTTATGATTTAATGTCAAAACCAAGTAACACAAGTAGTAAGAAATGCATTTTATTTATACTATTTGGCCTCTGGCACAACAATATGCACGTTTTAAGTGGTATTGGCAGAAATTCTAAGAAATAGTTGCTGAAAGTTACTGACATATTGACAATGTTAACTGTTTGTATCCGTTTTTCGTAGAAACTAATCATAAGAAAACTTATTGAACCTTCATTTTATAAAGCTCAAAACATAACTGAAAGAAAACAATCCATTAAGAACCGATTTTTGCAGTTTATAGAAACCAAACACAATGTTTCGATAATTCAAGATTTACACAATCCTAAAGTTTTTTCTACAAAATTTTAGCAGATTTTTAAAAAAACGACGATAGTTTAATTGCTTTATTTTACCATAAAGATCAACCCCAAAATACACAACTGGCGTTTTAATGTGTAGCTGAAACTCACAGGTTTCATTTAAGCCCTTGGTGAAATCTGTTGATAGTCAAATGACAGAGAACTTAAGGTTTTAATCTAAATTTTACGCAAAAAAGTGCTTATGACCCGAATTCGGGTCATAGGAACGGTAAAGAGTTAATTGACGTTTAACTCTTTACCATTCGGCAAAAATTGCACTATTTTTGCCGCAGAGGAATGATCAAATTTCAATCATTCATAACTTTCTTGTTACTGTTAGTAGACTTATCAACTAAGACTTTTTATAGAAAACAGTTTTTCAGTATTATTAATGAAAGGTTTGTGATTTTATTTTGTCATGTTTGATCACGTGATAATCAGTCCAATGTCACGTGACAACAACAAAAAAATCGGAAAATTATAAAATATCGATTCAAAATGTACTTTTTTTGTAGTTTATTTATGGAAATAGTATCAACAGAGCATTCAAATACAATGTTAGGAATAACATCTCCACGAAAAAGAACCCTCAATGGTCTATTTATGTGAGAAACAGCAATTTTTATAGCCAAACATGCTATGTGGTGATTTGGGTCAAAATTGCTATTTTCGAGCTTTTGGGGTAAAAAACGTAGCTCAACTGTGCAACTGAAGTGCATCCACACTTTTATCCCCACAATCATTTAAAGGGCAGAAAACCAAATATCTGGCAGCCTCAGCATCCCTTAGTTACCGATTTTATATCATATATATTTTTACTTACCAGTCAAGGAATATACATAAGGATTATCTCCCTTACAACGTTCTCATAACTCGCAACACCTGGATGATTTCAAACATCTATCTAACATTGATCATCCGGGTGAATGCCTCCTCAGTTTATCTTTCGGCGGCAACAAAATAAGACGTTCTCACTTTGAGACTTTCTATTATAGTCTCGTCGTTGCAATTTTTATTTATGTACGTTTAATATTATCGTCCGCTCATATTGGACGATGGCTGAAGAATATAGACACTTACTGACTGACGCAAATGCTGATTCAGATAGTGCAGGTGAAACGCCAACGGGTGATTTTCTCGTGAAAAAGATGGCGAGGACAACAAAAGACGCTTCTTCAAAGAAAAAGAAACGTGTGTCAAAGACGGCTGAACTTGAGAATAAGTTAAACAGTATGGAAGACAGGTTTGATAAGAAAATGGATATGTTATTTGCTGTTATGAACAAGTCATGTGCTACTATAGGTAGTTCGACTGTTGCACAGGTTTCTCAATCTGGTGGTTTAGCCACGCAGAGAGAACAAAGTTCGGATAACGTCCCAAGTACAGGGGAGCGTAGACCGGTAATTTCTTTGAATGCAAATCTTGATGAGGACTTGGGAAGTCCTAGAATCATCAGAAATATTGATTTTGACAATAGGTCAGAAATTTCTCTTCATATAGACAGTCGTGAAAAGGCTGATTTACTTGGTTTATGTTCATCAGAGGATGAATATTCTCGTGGCCTCAGTAGTCCTGTTTATTCTCAGGCTGGCAATAAATCTAGAAATGTTGAAAGATTTAGTCAATATCTACAAACTCAACCTACTATTAGTAACAATGTTGAAAGTCAGTCAAATCAGAGACTAACAAGTAACATTGATAATAATAACAATAAAACTGTAGACAAGCAGTCAGATAATTTAAATTTATTGTCTAAACTTTTCAAGGAAGATATTCCTTCAGAATCTTCTGATAATTCTGGTGGCTTGATCATTGATGAGGCACAGGTTAGAATTCTAGAACGTTCCTGGAGAACTAAAAATCCAGAGAAACTTACAGCTTATAAAGATGAATACCGTAGTTGTTTTCCGGTTAATGATAAATCTAAAAGCTTTTTGCAAGTACCCAGTTTGGATGATTTATTAGAACCAATGATAAGAACTGTTCATGGTACAAATAGTGTTAAGTCATGGGACAAACATAAGCAGTTGGTTACTCAACCTTTAAAACAGATAGAGAATCTAGCCTATCAAGGGCAGGTGGCTTCACGTATGGGTATTATATCAGTGTTGTATATGCAACAAACATTAGGAACCTTATTAGAGAGGGTTGAAAATGAAAATGTTAGTGATGAAACTTGTCAAATGGTGAAGGACTTGTTTGCAATTTCGACAAAGTCTCTTGATCAGGTAGGACGCACAGGTGCGTTTAACCATATGATACGCAGGAAGGCTGCAGCTACTGAGTCTGGTTTAAATAACTTGAAAGATATACAGGCTAAAGTTTTGTATTTACCTCTTTCGAATGAAGGTGTATTTGGTAAAGGTTTGGAAGACAAACTTGAGAAACGTAAAGAACAACGTGAGCAACTAGACGATCTGTTACCAGAGTATAAAAACAATAATAAGAGAAAGTTTGAATCTACTCAGGTGCGTCAAGATTGGCAAAATAAAGCTCCTAGATATAGTTCTAACAATAGTTCTACTCATGTTAATTATAACAATGCTAATTCAGCTGATAAACGTTCAGGTTTTAGTTATAATAAATCTTCTGTGAGATCTGCTCCTAGGAAGTTCCAGAAAGACAATAAAGCTGATGACTTTGGGAAAAAAGATAAAGAAAAGAAAGCAGGTGGCAACTGGAATTCTTTTCGGATCCCAAAGAAAAACAGTAGCTGACTCAGAGTTAAAGGTAATAATTTATCAGAATCAGGCCGAGATACCAGTTGGGGGTCGTCTAAGATTTTTTCGAGACAATTGGGAAAAAATAACAGACGATCAATGGGTCTTGTCAGTAATAGCAGAGGGTTACAAACTAGAGTTTCTAGAAATGCCATTTTGGACAGGCATACGGAAAACCTCTGTGTCTTTAAAAGACTCGGATATTTTAATCCAAGAAATAAATACTCTTATAGAAAAAGATGCTATAGAACCTGTTCGCCAGCAAGATGCAGCAACAGGTTTCTACAGTACGTTTTTTCTAGTCCCCAAAAAGAACGGGACAATGAGACCAGTAATAAATCTCAGACCCCTCAACAGGTATCTCAAGAAAATACATTTCAAAATGGACACTCTCACAAAAGTATTAAACTTAGTAAAAATAGGAGACTGGGCCATTTCTCTGGATCTAAGCGATGCTTATTTACACATCCCATTTTTTCAGAAGCATCGCAAGTTTCTCAGATTTTCGGTTCAGAACCGGTGTTATCAGTGGAAAGTTCTTTGTTTCGGACCAACTTCGGCTCCGAGAGTCTTTACAAAAATGGTTTCCGTAGTAGCGGCTTTTTTGAGAACTCAAAATGTAAGACTAGTAGTATATCTAGACGATTGGCTAGTAGTCAATCAAAGCAAGAATCAATTATATCAAGATCGAAAGAAATGTCTCGATCTCCTAAATTCACTAGGTTTTCTCATCAACAGAGAAAAATCAAGTCTAGTGCCAACTCAAAACTTGATATACTTAGGGGGGCAGTTTCATTTGGACAAGGGACTTGTTTGCCCAACTCAGGAAAGAATAGACAAATTGAATATGGCAATACTAATTCTTTCATCAGGGAATGCAGTGTCAGCATTTCACTTCCTACAATTACTAGGCATAATGGCATCTTGCATAGAGTTAATTCCGAATGCACGCTTGTTCATGAGACCGGTTCAACTACATCTCCTCTCATTTTGGAGACCAAGTTGTCAGGATCTTTCCATAAAGATCCCAGTTACACCACATCTGAAATCACATCTCAGTTGGTGGAAAGATTCAGCAAACACGCTGAGAGGCCAATATTTTCAACTGGCTCAAACCTCTGTAACCATAACGACAGATGCTTCGAAAACCGGGTATGGGGGTTTTATGAACAATCAAATTTTTCAAGGGGAATGGTCAGAAATGCAGAGCAAGAAACATATAAATTCCCTAGAATTGGAAGCAGTGTTTTTAACGCTGAAACACTTCCTAAATCAGTTGAAAGGTCAATATGTTCTGATAAGATCGGACAATACCACAGTGGTCCAATATATAAACAAACAAGGGGGGACGAAATCGCCCACTCTTTGCTACCAAACATGGGATTTATGGAATCTTGCAATTCAAAACAATATTCGAATGAAGGCTGCTCATATAACAGGAAAATTGAACATTTTAGCAGACCAACTCAGTCGAACCAAAATTCAACATACAGAATGGTCTCTGAACAAACTTGTGGTTCAGAATCTATTTCAAATTTGGGGAACTCCTCTCATAGATTTATTTGCCTCAATAGACAATCGTCAGACAGAAATTTTTTGTTCATGGATCCCACATCAGAAAGCCTTAGCTCTGGATGCTTTGACAATTTCATGGGAGAGAATGTACGCCTATGCTTATCCCCCAATTTGTCTGATCCCAAAAGTCTTGCAATATATGAGGCAGTACCAGTGTCAGATTTTGTTGATAGCTCCCCAATGGCCACGGAGACATTGGTACCCAGAGCTGCTACAATTATTGATAGCAGTCCCCATCAGGATACCAGTAATTCCGGAATTGTTATGTCAACCGAAAACTCGGATTTATCATCCCAATCCACAAGTTTTCAAGCTGACTGCATGGCTTCTATCAACGAACGGTTTACAACAGAAGGCTTTTCTAAAGGGGTTAGAGAGTTACTCTCCGCCTCATGGCGAAAAGGTACTCAAAAAGATTACTGCTCAAAATTCAGAAGGTTCAATAGCTGGTGTAGTACAAGGAAAATTGATCCCTATAAAATATCTTTAAGTCAGATAGCTGATTTTTTATCATATTTATTTGATAGTGGTTTGCAATACAGAACAATTGCAGGGTATCGCTCAATGTTGTCCACGGTATTACCTCCAATAGATAATTTCCAAATTGGACAACATCCTAAAATAATTAGATTGATTAAAGGTGTTTTCAATACAAGACCTCCAGTTGCAAAACTATTACCTGAATGGGATTTGCACGTAGTATTAAGAATGTTAGAAAATAGTCCTTTTGACAATGTTGAACAAATGACTTTAAAAGATTTGACTTTAAAAACTGTATTCTTAACTGCCATTACTACTTTCAGGAGATGTAGCGATCTGCAGGCACTAAGAACGGATGAAGGCTCCATGAGAATACAGACTAAAGGAATTACGTTTATAAGACATGGCCTAGCCAAACAGGATAGGGAGAAACATTTTGGAGCAAAAATTTTCGTACCTACATACACTGAGAATACCTCTTTAGATCCACGGAAAAGTCTGTTACAATATTTAGATAAAACAAAACCGTTGCGTAAAAAATTACAACAGGACCAAAGAGGAAAATTATTTTTAGCTTTATGTGAACCTCACAAACCAGTTACCTCTCAGACAATTTCACATTGGATTGTTCAAATTATTAAACAGGCTTATTCTGATTTTGAATATCCAGGGAAAGGGAAAATACATGCGCATTCTACAAGAGCTATTGGCCCAACTTGGGCATTCTTTAAAGGAGCATCTATCAATTCGATCTTAGAATCTGCAGATTGGAGTTCAGAATCTACCTTTAGTAGATTTTATTTGCGTGAATTAGATGTAAATGTGTTACAGAAAATAGACTAAGTTGATATTTTCGGCGAGTTGCACAGTATGTTTTTGTTATTCATTAAAATGTTAGTGGTGGAAGCATTTTAAATGGTGGAAGTATTTTATATGTTTTTAAATATGAACATGAACTACATTTCAACTTATGATGAAGTTTGAAATGACAAAGAATCACAGAGAAGTTTTGCTGTTATTAGATGTGTACATGTGTTGTAGAAAGTCTCTTCAGGTGAGATAATTTATTTATAACACTCCTCCTAAGGTTCAGACTGCTTTGAAATCAGTAGTAATCCTTATGTATATTCCTTGACTGGTAAGTAAAAATATATATGATATAAAATTGAGAATTTGTTATCAAGTTCTAATTTTATGAATTATTTTTACTTACCAGTCAAGGCTCCCACCACCTCCCCAGTTATAAATAATTTTCGGTAAAAGGGAATATTTTGTTCCCGCCGATAAACTGAGGAGGCATTCACCCGGATGATCAATGTTAGATAGATGTTTGAAATCATCCAGGTTTTGCGAGTTATGAGAACGTTGTAAGGGAGATAATCCTTATGTATATTCCTTGACTGGTAAGTAAAAATAATTCATAAAATTAGAACTTGATAACAAATTCTCAATTTGTAATAGATTATCTTAATATGTATGTCTCTATTATTCGATAAACGACTGTAGCTAAAAAAAACAGACAATTTACTTTGTCACAAGGAAAAAAGCATTTTTAATTTGAAATTAGAATTAAATTATTTTAATTTGAAATTAGAATTAAATTAAAGTCAAGTCAAGATATTTAATATTTGTGTTGGTTTTTTTTTTAACCGTACATTCACCATTGCGGGATGCGAACTCAGATCGCTTGATTACTAGCCTTAGATGCATCCCCTCAGCTACGGAGGCAGACAGTTAAATTCGATTAAATTCATACTTATTTTCAATGTTATTTATAATATTTATTTATAAGTTGACCATTAACATACAAATATTAGATTCTAATAAGATACTAAGAAAGACGTCAAAACTGCATTTTTTTACATTTTCAAAACAACACACAATGTGGAATGGTGTGTGAACCCGGAGAGAATAGGGAAGAGGGTGGAAATGGGGGGGGGGGGTACTTATGATTTAATGTCAAAACCAAGTAACACAAGTAGTAAGAAATGCATTTTATTTATACTATTTGGCCTCTGGCACAACAATATGCACGTTTTAAGTGGTATTGGCAGAAATTCTAAGAAATAGTTGCTGAAAGTTACTGACATATTGACAATGTTAACTGTTTGTATCCGTTTTTCGTAGAAACTAATCATAAGAAAACTTATTGAACCTTCATTTTATAAAGCTCAAAACATAACTGAAAGAAAACAATCCATTAAGAACCGATTTTTGCAGTTTATAGAAACCAAACACAATGTTTCGATAATTCAAGATTTACACAATCCTAAAGTTTTTTCTACAAAATTTTAGCAGATTTTTAAAAAAACGACGATAGTTTAATTGCTTTATTTTACCATAAAGATCAACCCCAAAATACACAACTGGCGTTTTAATGTGTAGCTGAAACTCACAGGTTTCATTTAAGCCCTTGGTGAAATCTGTTGATAGTCAAATGACAGAGAACTTAAGGTTTTAATCTAAATTTTACGCAAAAAAGTGCTTATGACCCGAATTCGGGTCATAGGAACGGTAAAGAGTTAAGGCATTACAACATTAAGCATAAAATCATATCTAAAATATAAATCTGACAAATGTGATTAAACAATAAAGAATTAAAAATTGTTTTGAAGACCTTTCCTGCAAAACATCATTTTCGACAAAGTTTAAGATTACAACTGTAATGATATTTCTCTAAGGGCAATAAGAGTGTAACACAATTGTTATTTCAAACATAATTTTTGTACCAATAATAGCAAATAAACATGCACAAACTGTTTAAATTAACTTACTAAGAGATGATGAATGATGCATGGCCTGTTCCAGGAACTAATTGAATCATATATTACTCAGACATCTATCATATATAACATCCATTTACTTTTTACATGAAAACACCAACATTAAAACTTCCCTCCTATTTCAAATTCAAAGAAACAGGAAGTCTGATTTTAGTGCAGGGAGCATGCTCAGTATGCTATAAAGTTTGCGGCGAAGTTCCAGCAAACTTTAGGACTGCTTTAAAGTTTTTTTACAAAGTTCCTTCAAATTTAAGAAAGTTACGAGTTTGCGGCAACCTTGCGTTAAATTTTTACATATGTTTGCCGAAAGGTCGCTGCTAGCGGCGAACACTGGTGAACAACTTTCAGGTCTTCTGGCGAACTAAAAAAATTACCGCAAGGTTGCGGCAATGTTTGTCTTTTTATAAGGGTGAACAACACAAATCCCACAAAAAAGTTAGTAGATCTTACGTGCTCCAAAAGGGTAAGTATATTCGGCTTTAAATGGGGGCACCTGTCGTAATGCTCATGTAAGTACATACCTAGGCTTCCGTCCAATTCGATAGGTCATTGTCGGGGTAAAGGGGACTGGATTGCGCTTACAACAATTGGAGAAAATCTATTGTCATTTTTGTAACAAAACTTGTATAACTGTTAACCAACCCAAGCTCGTTATGGCGTTTGCCAATTTTTAGAGTGATGATTTCAACTTCACCACTTGGAACTCTTCGTTTGATAGCTTCCTCGTAAGCAGCAACCTTATATTGGGGAAATTGTTATGGAAATACAAACCAGTGAATATCGTATCAACTGGGAGATATATACTCCTTAGGTGGTGCTGGAATCTGCTACATGAAAACGGATGTGTACAATTGGAATCATATCCATTGTCGTAAGTTTTGTTTTCAGCCAACCCTAATTGTCAATCTCTAGATTTAAGTTAAGATATGAGGCCGACTTAACTTTATCTGTTGTATCCTTAGCTTTATCATAAGTGCAGTGGGAAAGATGTATTCAACATTGTCACCAAACTTGAAACTATTTAGCCGTAGCTCATCATCTTTATAGCAGAGACTGCTAACTACATTTCGTTTTTCCTTAGAAATTTCTATAGGTTATACAGTCTTCCTCATATGAATAAGGAGCAAGTCACAGGAAGAGGACTTACAGTTGCCGAGTTGGTTCCCATGGGATTGTAAAACACGTCCTACGAACGTGAAAAGTATGGTGTCAATCGAGAAATCAAGCACCTTGATTATGTCAGTTTTAGAGAATTTTTTGTTTGAACAATATTGATTTTTTACAAAAAACTATGTTTCCCTCTCTAGTGTAAAACCATTCATACGGGAAACCAAACGATCTTATCTATATAAAAAAAAAGAAAAGAGAAACGAGAAACAACTTCAACAAATGAAAACTTCTAAACATCCGGTTTCTGACCTAAGACAGGTGCGAACATATGCAGCGGGTTTCGACGTTTTAATAGGTACCAGCCTTCAACCTTACCAAAAATGATAGTGTTATATCAAAATTTAAAAAAATATATCATTTGAAATCGTTTAACACATTCAAAAGACATATAAATACAAGTCTACTTACACTGAAAGAATAAATTAGATCTATGTCCCAATGTAAATACAAAATCCATAAAATAAGGAGTGGATAAAAAATGCAACAGTAGTATACAGCTGTGGAATGTAGAATAATTACAGAAATTAATCAATGAACCTTGAACAAATAACCTTGCCGTCATATAAAATATTGTACACAGGTAAAAGAAAATAATTTTGTCGTGAAGTATACAGTTTAAATGGAGAACGGAAACTTTTTACATAATAGATAATTTTGTTCATAGTACGAAAAACAGAATGATAATAAATAGTCATACTTAACACTTATCAAAGCTGGTATATATTAAGAATAGAGAAACATTGAATAACAAACAAAACAAAAAATCAAATGTATCAACAGGTGAGAGTACGATTTGAGAGCACTCGCAGTTATTAAAAGCTAGCTAATCGCCCAGATAAATCAAAAATAAAACAGATCATGCATCGGAGACTACAATCAACTAAAACACATCCAGGGGATTAAGTATTTTGACGTCACGCACAGTCAAAGGATGCACGACTTGTGTTTAAAGCCAAAAATAAAAGTATCGACAGGCTGTACGATAGTTAGGAGTAAACCTTTATATAGAAAAAGACATGTGGATATGTGTATGTGAACATCCCGCTTGAAAAAACAATACAAATTTAGTTATGTTTTATTTTGTTGATGACAATATCGATACGTGTGCCAATGTAAACTATGTTCAAATATCTTATTACAACATTTGTAAGATAACCTTTACTAATAAGTTTGTTTAAATGAGTTTGTATGGATAACACAGTAATTCCCACGTTTAAAGTACAACATGTAGAATATTGCCGTAAAATTTAGGATATGAAATACCGCTTCTAATAAATTTTCTACCAGTGACAGCCATATTTACTAACCATTCGTTTGTATCTATAAAAGAATCAAGTAAAAGTTTTAAGTAGTTTATGATTACGAAATCACTGTCTTAATAATTTACCGGTAATGCATTGATTACGTTCGTTAGAATCTATGACATTACTACACACACGGGCATAACGAACGAGTTGGGATGTATAAAAACCGTATGATGGAGCCAAAATATGAGGCTGATTTTACTTTATATTATGTATCCTTAGCTTTATTATAAGTTCAATAGGATAGATGCGTTCAACATAGTCACCAAATTTTGAATTATTTACCCCGAGTACATCTTCTTTATAGCGAAAACAGCTAAGTACTTTTCGCTCTTCCTTAGCAATTCCTTTATACAGTCTTAGCTTCCTCATATGAATAAAGGAACACGTCACCAGAATAGGACTACAATTGTTCCCCATGGGTTTAAAAACACGTTCTACGAACGTGACAAGTATGTTGGCAATCAAGAAATCTAACACCTTGATTATGTCAGTTTCAGAGAATTTTGTGTTTGAATAGTATTGATTTTTTACAAAGAACAATGTCTCCCTCTCTACGACCAAAAACGTAAAACTTACACAGGTCGCGAACTCTAGATTTCCTGACGTCAAGGTATGATAAGGAGCATTTTTAGCCCCCTCTTCAAATGACTTCATATTCAATCCATCACTAGTCTATGCATAGTGACTTAAAAAAATGTTGAACATTTTGTGTTTATGTGATTATTTGGTTGCCTAGCAACGGGTTTTATAAAATGAACTATAATATCAATCTTTATTGCAATTGCCAAAGGAAAAGACTTCTGAATCTATTAAAATGAATGGTGATGTGTTACCAAACACTTGAATATTTACTATTGTTGGGTCTATCATTTTAAAAAGTTCTTAATAGTAACTTAGCAACCACAATGTTGCCTAGTGACCACACAAAAGTACTTTTTTATCCAATGCTATCCATAAAAAAAAAAATGAAAAATTCAAATGTTTTCATACAACTCATATTAAGTCGACTCCTATATTGATATATTTAGTAACAGTGTTTGCATGAAAAAACAATTTGATTTTGTATCTGTATAATGCGTCAAATCATGGAAGTAATATATATTTAAATATTACTTCCATGGTCAAATCAACCCGAGTTTTCCTTAGCAACGCATAGTTAGTTTTAAGTTAACAGTTGAAGAACATTTAAAAAGATGTTTAGTGTCACTGAGGGTAACTTTAAAGCTTGAAACGTAGAACTAAATGATATTTATGAGTACCTTTAGTGCAGATGTGCAATTCTAATATAATTCTTAATTCAGTGTTTCCATGGTTACACAGGAACGTATCCATGATATAATATCTTGCTTAGCAACCATCGCAAATCAGATAAAATAATTCTTATGCATATCTAAGTATGTATTTTCATATAAAAGAGAGACAGCAGATACATATTTTTTTAGTTTTGCATACTGTATAATAATCTAGGATTTTTTGCTGCTAACAACAGCCTTATGACATGTACACCCACACCCGCCACCCCCACCCCTCTATTGTTATTTTTAAAACAAAATCAATTGTGCATGATCTGATGAATGGACAATGTTATTTATGACTATATGGTTTCAATTAATTTCCGTATTTTTTTCTTCGCCCAAAGATTGAATAATTTAACTTAAATAAATGGAGAATGTGTCCATTGACATAGAGACTCAGTTGATTCCCCCGCTAACATATAAAGTTATACAGAGACATATCTCAAGAATTTTAAAAGTGACGCTACTAAAATTTGAACTGAAACTGAGTTTTGTGGCAATAATCATTATATATGCATTTCATAACATTGAATTGAGACAAACTCATTACAAGATAGAGATCGGAAGAAAAAAAATCAGCATTTTTTTTTCATTTGTAAAGGAGCATAACCCTAGAATAGAAAAAATAAATCACAAAAATTCATACTGGGCCTGTGTTTTGTGGTAATAAGTATTGTTTATCAGTTTCATAACATTTGGTTGAAGCAAACTAAAGTTAGAGAACGGAAACGAACAATTCAGCAATTTTTGCTTTTAGTACAGGGGCATAACTCTTGAACTGGAAAAGTGGCGCCATCAACATTCAAACTTTCTCTGTGTTTTGTGGTAATGAACAGTGTGTATAAGTCTTATATCATTTGGTAGAGACAAACTAAAGTTGGAAAACGGAAACGAAAAATTCAGCATTGTTTTCCTTTTGTTAAAGGGGCACTAGCTACGATATATAAAAAAAAAATATAGTATGATTTTTTTTAGATCAATCATTAATCAAATTGGAATAATGAAATAATAATTTGCTTTTAGCAATCAATTTGCTTTAATTTTGTTAAAATAAGCGATTAAACATAATTTTTGACTCATTCACTTGCAAGTGAATTAGTCGACCTCATTCTAACCGGTATTCATGTGAACTTCAAGTTAACCCCTAGCCGCATGCATTGTACGTGTACTGGTTATTTAAAGAAACAGATTGTCAACAATGAAAGTGAAACTACGGTAAATCATTTGATTACTATTTCAGGCGTCTGGACTAAAATACACACGAAACGAATCTATATATTATCTACCCCATGCTCTGTAAACTGTTTATTTTAAACTTTTGATTGTTTGTATAAATGTTTTACATTGTTATAAACCAAATATGAGAATTTGAGTCAAATCGGTTACAATGAATTTGACAGCTAGTGCCCCTTTAAGGAGCATAACTCAGTAAACTCTAGTATCAAGTGACGCCAGCAAAATCGAACTTGACCTGTGTTTTGTGGTGATAAGCATTGTGTATAAGTTTCTTAACATTTGGTTGAAGCAAACTAAAATTAGAGATCGGAAACCAATTTTGGAACGTACAAACGGACGGACCTATGTATGTATGTATGTATAGACGGACAAGGGAACAACTTAATGCTCGCTCTGGTATAGAGAGGACGTATGCATGCTCTTTACTTCATACGTGGCGCACAAAAAAATAGTTGAGAATTATAAGAGTAGGAATTATTGATGTATAAACTTGGCTGCTGACTTTCAAAATTTACATAAACGTCCAATTTTTTCAACCTTTTAGTTGTAAAATAAATTTTATGCAGTAAAAAGTAGTACCATTCATATTATTATTTAGAACATTGAGTAAATTGGTGCATACTGTACACTGTGATTGTTAAATTGATCTACATATTGATATTTTTCCACTGGGGCCGAGATCATAGGGACGATGACTTTGGGTTCTTTTACAGTTTTATTTTTAATCTAAGACAAAAGATGAATATATCATGAAAAAGTATAATAATAACATGTATATCTTTGGGCAATCCGGAAAATGATAGGAGTCTAGTGGTTTTAGTCATTTTGTTTAATGCATTTATTATAAATAAGAAGATGTGGTATGGTTGACAATGGGACAACTCTCTACTCAAAAGACCAAAATGACACAGAAATTAACAACCGTACGGCTTTCAACATGAGAAAAGCCCATACCGCATTGTCAGTTATAAAAGGCCCCGAATTAACAATGTCAAACGATTCAAACGAGATAACCAACGGCCTAATCTATGCAGACAAAAATTAAACAAAAACAAAATTAATATGTAACACATAAACAAACGATAACCACTAAATTGCAGGAGTCGGTTTCACAAAACAAACTTACGACTAAGAATGATCGTAAGTATACTGAATTGTTCATGACTCACGATCAATCTTAATCGTAAGTTTTTTTTTGTGAAACTGACTCCATGCTCCTGACTTGGGACAGGCACATACATAGAGAATGCGGCAGGTTTAACATGTTAGCGGGATCTGAAACCTCACCCTAACCTTGGACAGTGGTGTAACAGTAAAACATAAGAACGAACTATTAAAAAAGGCTAAGATCAATAAAAATACAAATATTACAAATAAGTGGACGTGGCCCAGTACTTGTACTTTCCAAAAAAAAAAAAAAAATACAGTCACACTGAATCTTTTTGTTCCTCATTATCTAAAAGGTGCTTCTCTTGAGTAAGGAAATGTATTTTTCTACATCCCTTGAGAAGATACAAAAAATACAAGTTTAATATACATTTGTCTAAAATTGGAATGGACTGGATAGGGGATGTGTCAAAAAGTGAATTTATTTCTTTTACAAAAATTAGTTGTTATCCTTTTATCGATTGACAAGTCGCACACATAGCAGCTTCTCCTTTTATTTTATATTAGAGAAAAGATTCCAAAAAAGAAACAGTAAAACAGAAATAAAATAAAATAGTCACAGAAAAGATAGTATTATACTTTTTTAACTGAAGCTTTTATCATTTTATGATGTCAGCTTTTAGCAAGTAACAGCTGATGAGCTTATATAAGAGAGTAGACGCATGGATTTTCGTTTTAAAAAATTAAGCATACATCTGTAATGTATCTTCGGATTTTGAAAGTCGAATTTTGTTGAGATTATTATATAGTATCATATTTCACTTTGTATTTTTTCAAAGGTTTACAATATTTGCATACACTTAATTAAAGTTTCAAAATTATATCTAAACCTTGCAGTATTTCTTTTTAATACATGTTATATATTTAAAATATCTATAATAAATTTAATGAGTTAAGATTTTTGTTTCTTTAAAATTATTTAAAAAAAAATAATTCAAATAATAATTTTGTTTCCACGTGAAATCGATTTAAATTTCCAGTTGCCATTTACGTACTATGTACACGGATAAAAAGGGTTATAATTTGGTAGGGTCTTTATTCATTTAGTGCTGTTGAATGTACAGTTTGCTGGTTGTTCTTTGACAACACTGCAACTGACATTTTTAAAAACTGATGCAAAATCACATGTTCCTTTTCTTTGCCCAACTTAAAAAAAACCGTAAACATGATAAAGAACGAAAAAGCTTTTTTTCCTTCCCGGCATTGAAGTTTTGTAACTCAATCAAGATCACCTGAGTTAAAATAAGATACTCGAGCAGATTCGGAAATGCAAGTTCGTTCCGGTCCTTGGTTCACATATTATCGACGTTTCCGTAAAAACAAGGAATTTTCAGTGTAGAATTATTGAATTTTGAACATGAGCGGACGCGAGTACCACGAATATATTTAAAACAGTGAATTATTTCCTTACAACAAACAACACATTGAAATATCTTCGTGGTACTCGCGTCCGCTCATAGTTTTAAATTGCTCAAACGGACGGAAAAACTTCGGATTTTCATAAAATTTACGTTTTTCATGAGAAAGAGAGAGGTATTTAATATTTTTTTCACACGGAAAAAGAAAAGATATATTGATTTTTTGTTAGATGAGACATTATTCTCTTTAGAAATAGCCATGTTTCTTGGATATTATGCATTCTAATTTCAACGAAAATGGGGGGCCAGTTGCAATAGCTTATCGTACCTTGTCCTTTGCATAGTAATTTCCCAAACACAAGGCAAATATGGCCTTGAAAAACTCAATTAACTACAATGCATTAAGGGCTACTACGAGTTTACTACCACTTGAAAACACGTGGAATCAGTGGGAAAACTGTCGACTAATAAAGTGTATGGGACTCTTATAATACGTGTTTTTGTTCTGCGAATATATTTAATGTAAAATATATAACATAAACGTCAATTTGCATGCTCAGAATAAAAAAAAGTATTGTTTACTGGCTTTACGATTCGACTTTCTTTTTCGCTTTGTAAAAGTAGTTGAACAGTTTTTTTCTATTGTTGTGCATTGTACCTGTGCATTAATTTCATGGCGTGAAACAATAAAATTGCATATGAAGTGTCCACAGTCCAGCTTGAAAATTTGTTGAGCTCTTTCAAATTTGTATATTGACATTTTATATGTATTTCTACTGCGAAAAACACGAAGAACTGGCACAGAAACACTACTATCTGAACTGGATGTGTAAACTTTTTATTAGGACTTACACTTAAAGGAAGGACATCATGATATTCAGTATGCTAAAAACAAATCTTATAAAAGCGGGGACGATAAAAAGCTCAACTAATTTTGATAGTTTTGTCCATCGCTTATGTCCGTCTATTGCTAATTTTATCCCAAAATATGTCTTACAGGAATTTTATCGATCGACTGCTGTCCTATTGACTTATGTGCAATATTTTCAATCATATAAGTCCTCTTGATCATAGAGGGTGCCATATGGCCCGCTACGGTTTTCTAAAACGTGCTTTGTATATTGAAACAAAAAGATGAGGTATGAGTTCCAAATGCTATATCTTTCCATCCAAGACACAATCTATTAAAGTAAGCAATCATAGATTCAACGCTGAAAAGTATGCTATAAATGAAAAGAAAAATATTTATTTTAGATCCAACGCCACAATTTTCGCAAAATATGTAAAAGTTCACGTCCTTGTTCCACATACACATGGATAACATCATGATCAATGATTTTATTGAGGTTGGCAAATGTCCGAGTCCGTTAAAAATATATAAAAAAACAATATCTACATCAGAAAGAAAAAAAGGAACTTTGAAAAGACTAAAACAAAATGATATTTCAACTGATTGCTTCATAACCTTCAAAACATAGGAAACAGTTTGATACAGAAATTTTGTTTTCCAAAATACTGAAATATGTCAAAAATCAATACTTACAGATTTTGTTAACATTGTTAGATAAGAATATAAAAAAATGTGTTTTCAGTTTAGATGAAATAGGATTGATGATACAGGCTTAATGCATGTTCTGTACATGTCAAATTCTACATATGAAATTAGTACTTAGTATTCTACAGTAAATCTCATAACAGAAAACCGATCTTTCTGAAAGATGTTTGTATACAAAAATAAGGAGATGTGGTATGTTAAGTTCAAACGAAATGGATGTAAGTAATGATAGGCAACCGTAATGCCTTCAACAATGAGAAGAACACATACCGTATAATCGGCTGTAAATTTCCCCGATTGACGATTATACGTTGCTGTTTCTTAAAGACAAATCAAAATAATAATACTTTTCCTTGAATTACTTTTTAATCAGAAAAGAAGGTAAAATATCATAAAATATATTTTTGTTAATTCCATGACCTCAACTGATATTTGACACACTCTAATTTTTCTCCTTTTTTACGAACACAAAATTCAAGGATCCCTTTTTTGTGTAAATATCTATACGAAAGTTGCTGATCTCGTGAATATTAGCACCGACTGTTATTAATGGCTGCTTTGCATTTGTTAGTTTGTTATATGGGTAAGTTTGTTCTTCACTGTTGTTTCGTTGCTGTCTTGTGCATGATTACCTTAAATTTCTGTGTTATCAATCATAGTAATGGCTAAATATCGTCTAATTCACACACTCTTTTCTTTGCATAGAAACAACTGTTCGCTAATCTGAGCATGGAAAGAATACTTTATATAACGAACTATAAATGTGTATACAAAAAGTGAAAAACTAAGCAAAATTGTGAATCCCGTAATGCATGAAAAAATGTGTTGTTTTCAGTAGATAACACGTGTTTTCGGTTGATTGTAAACATGTAGTCCATCATGCATTGTTACTCATTTATTGGATTGGTAAAAAACCTAGGTAAAAATAAATTGCGTCACACGTAAATAAACAATTATATGTGCGAGGACATAAGTATGCTAATATATGCATATTCCATATAAGGTAGAGTTCCCGACCTGTTACATGACTAATGTATTTAGCTTTTGAATAACAGGTAAGATATGCCAACTTAAAGAAATGCACAAATTACCAAAGAAGTAGTTAAACTTATAGGTCGAAAACAGACTGGGAATGTCATTGCAAAAAAACGAATAAACGATTAAAATATAATCCGTTCATAAAACACAACATAACAAATTAAAGTGTGAGCAATACTATTACCACTAGGGGTGATATCATCTCACTTTTACATTTTTATCAATCTTTTCATAATGATGCAATATCATTGCTGTATCCCTGATTGTATCATTTCAGATACAAATACAATTTATAACATAAAATTTCTTTATTTAGAAATATGCCTAATGCGTATATCTAATGTTGCGTTTATTAATTGAATCCCTATTCAGTTTATAAAAAATACTCATAAAAAGTATTGAACACGCTGAAACAAACAAACAAAAATGTACTACATGTAAATACAAAACGCAAAAAGAAAAGACATCACATAGGCAGGCAATTATGAAAAAGTCCAATTCAAGGAAAAGAAAACCAGGGGTGTGGTTACATAAATGTAGTCATCTAATGTAAAAATTGAGATTGGAAATTGGTAATGTGTCAAACAGACAACAACCCGACCAAAGAGCAGACAACAGCCGAAGGTCACAAATGGGTCGTCAATGCAGCGAGATACTCCGGACCCGGAGGCATGCTTCATCTGGCCCCTAAATAAAAATATATACTAGTACAGTGATGTCATACTAAAGTCCAAAATATACACAAGAAACTAAAAGTAAGAAGCATACAAGACCCACAAAGGAAAGAGGCTTCTGACTTGGGACCGACGCAAAAATGCGTCAGGGTTCAACACGTTTTTTAAGATCTCAGCTCTCCCCCTATACCTCTAGCAAATTTATAAAAACAAACACACAACAATAGATAGTCAAAAGATACTAAAAGGACATTACGGAGTCGACAATAAACTGACAACGCCATGGCAAAAAAAGCCCACAGAAACAAAACAAATTTTATAAAACAATATCGGTACTGTTTCTTTTGTTTATATTTGTGAATAGTTGTGATTGTTTTGTTTCGGGCATATAAAGTTTTTTTATCTGACGTTCCGAATCCTTTTTTATATTTGACTTTCATACCTATCTGCCTGGTTGGGAGAACCTTGTGTATCAACTTGTTAATATACTGCGTCAAATGTTTAAATAGTTGACCCAATATGTGACTGTTACCATGGTTACCAAGTGCCGTCGTTGGTTGGTGTAAATCAGTATAAATCAAGCCACTGGTTAGCATTTTAAACGATAACATGTTAACCATGAGCTCCAGAATGGCTCTTCACTAACAAGACTTTACAATAACTTCTATTTTGCAATGGTTTATGGAAACATCACAGATTCTAATGTTAAGGTTAAGAGAGGCTTGAGTATCAAGTTGTTAATACGCTGCGTTAAATGTTTAAAATCCTTACCCAACACTTGGACATGTTACCCAGTGCCGTCTTTGGTTGCTGTAAATAAGTTTCAAAAAACAATTTTTTAGCAGTTTGAACGATTAAATTTATCTATTAAGACACATAAGAATAGCTCTTCACTCACCAGACTTTACAATTATGTATAGTTTTCCATGGTTAATGGAAACGTCACAAATTTTAATTTTAAAATCTATCGTTTCCATCTGGCAGACCTGAACTCACAACACCCTAAGCCAGAGAAAACTAACTGTGTTAATCTAACCAAATTCATACAACGTACACTATTTTTTCTTTACATTTTCTATGACATGTATGAGAAGAACTAATGTGCACAACAACTTTTGAGTATTTGTCATGTTCCTCGTATATAGAAAATACACAGTTATATAGTAAAAGTAAACAGCAAAGAAAAATAAAGAAACGGATAATGGTAATTTCATATGCGAAAATTTTCAAGATATGTGTAACTTTACGAAAGAATAATATACTTTAGTAACTGTCAGTGAACCATGGGAAATGACGTTGACCTAAAAAGATAAACTACGTAAGTCCCTCCAATCTAAATATCCATGTTCCTTCTCGAAGAGGAGAGATTTGCCAGATGTTAAATATGTTTTCATATCTTAAAGTGTTATAATTGACTTTTGTGTAATGCTCTTTGCTACATTTACAATGCACATTAAATGTGTTCGATTTTGAACATGACATATTTAAGATGTTGTAGACATATCGTAGTTTGAGTCCTCCAATGATTTTGTTTTTTGAAAAAGTGAGGTTACAATGTTTTGATGTCATGATACTGTTAGTTACATGGTGTGTTAGTGACCTAATACGAGAAATATGTGGTCAGGAAATTCCATATGGGGTGAGAGCAAAGCTCGAATCCTTATATGGAATTTACTGACCCCATATATCTCGTATTAGGTCACTAGCACACCGTGTAACGAATTTATCTTACCGACTATCTACACATGTTGTATTTTGACTAGTGGCCTATCAAAGTGATCAAGTTTTCAATATTTAGTATTAAGATCCTATACTTTTATTTATGTTTACAGAAAACAAATGCCAACAATAACAATTTTTTAGCTCTATATTTGTTGTATGAATTTATTTCAATCATGTATTACACGTATTTATTTTTTCGTCTGTTGAATCCTTTCAAATTTCTTTTTTTGTTTGTTTTGAAAGGAAAGTAACTCCGTTATGCCAATAGTAACAACTTAGCTTTAATTATGTGTTATGAACTTATTTCAACCTTTCATCGTCAATTTATTCGTCTGTTGAATCCTTTCAGATTTTTCCTCAACACCGTGTTGTTTTATAAAGGGTTGTGGCATCTTTCATGTCGCTACAAGTCAGCACCTCGCACCCGAAAAGTGGAAAGGGCCATTAAGGGATCAATATATGTTGCCATTACTTGTTTCCAAATTCACTATATATAAATATGTTTAAACTAGTACGGTCTATATGGAGTTACTGAATTCCATATTTGGAGAGAGCAAATCTCGAATACCCATATTGAAGTTCGAAATACTGCCCACATATATTCCGAATTACGTCACTATCACACTTTGTAAAAAGTTCTCGTACCAACTATCTTTACATGTGGTATTAAGACTAGTGACACATCAAAATGAGCAAGTCTTCAATACCGTTAGCATTAAGGAACTGCTTCCATTCGTCATACAAAAACAAATATCAAAATTTTTTTATGAATTTATTTCAATCTTTCATCGCCAATGTTTTCGTCTGTTAAACCTTTTTCTCAGTGAAGATTTGTTTTTATAAAGTGACGTAATACCACTACAAATCGTGTATTGAAATAAACCCCGGCTCTCTTCTAACCTAATATGGAATATACACGGTATTCACGAGGTTGCTTTTAACCAATCATATTCCCAGAAATGTATAGAAGGTACATGTTCGTTGTACAGGATTATATCTCAATGTATTCCTTTACTACAAAAACTTGAATACATTTATGAATAAAAAAAGTCAGTACATCATGATGCAGTACGACAGGGTAAAATAGAACAATTCTCAACCAGACTTAAACATGTGAAGGTCAGATACCAACATTTTAACCCGCTGCAATTGTTTGCAGCTGTCCTTAGTCATGAATCTGATGTTCAGTAGTTGTGTTTTGTTGATGTGGTTCATAAGTGTTCACCGTTTTTCTTTTTTTATATACATATTAGACCGTTGGCTTTCACGTTAATATGGTTTTGTAATAGTAATTATGTAGGGCCCTTTATGGTAGGATCATGAAAATGGTAAACACACTGTACATGTACAGTACATAAAAAGAGAAATGTAGTCAGTTGACTACTTCCCATATCAGTATATCTATGGAACTGTTTAGAAGAAATTTCTTTCAAAAAAAAAAAATAATACAATATTATTTACTTGATGCACATTACACAAAGACGAACAGAAATGGGTTTCTTATTAGGTTCAAACTGAATATTATTGTTTTCTGAGTGGATAGTTCCTATAAATTTTTTTTCTCATCGAGTGCCTTCATATTTTCCAAAAAAAGAATGGGTCACATAAAATTGTCTTAGAAGTGGGGGGAGCATGGAACTATCTCTACTCAAGACATCGAAATTAATGTCTTCATTTTGACCAAACGCGGCTGCAATTTTTTGTTATAAATCCGTACAGCCACATGAACACCACAGGTGCTTTTTAATTGGTTATTACAAAATCTCCCTATTATTTGAGATGAAAAATGTTTGCGTTTAGTGTTTAGATTGTTCAAAGTTTTCCATTTTTGCATCCATTTTGAATGCAAAATATTGTGACAATATGTTTCATCACGTATATTTTCTGTTCGGATTTATGTTTTCAGTAACAGGTACATGTAGGGTAGGTTAATAAGGATAATAAAAAAACATAATACCTCCAACTGGATAAGACAATACTATATGCTTGCATCAATGCAATAACAAATGAAATAGAAATTGGTTGCTAAAAAGTATATGTGCATGCAGGTACTCGCACATTTAACAGAGGGATACCAAAGTGCTTGGATATGTTCCAGACCATATGAATATTTGGACCATACGCGTATGGTCGGACCATATGAGTATAATACTCGTTTGGTTATTAACGGGCCGGTCCATATATATATGAGTATTTAGACCATTTAGGTATTTTTTTCAAATTACATTATAAACGTTTCGATAATACAATAACTTTATCTAAACAAACAATGATACTAAATTTTATCATCGGTATAAAGACATCATTCGTAAATATAGCTCAACATGCAGACTTCTAATACGTTCAGGTATTTCACATCCAATTTTTTATGGTAATATTCTTTATAAAGCACAAAGGTGTCAGTATTCACCTCAGAAACTTACAAAACCTTTGAATAGACTTATTAAGAAGGGATATAATTACGATACTGTTGTCAAGTCATTAAAGATTGCATATTTTGGCTTTAATATTGAGTCACTGATAAGGTCTTTGCATCGGAACTAAACACATTTTTTTTTTTTTTTAAAAAACAGTTGTTGGCATGACACGGGTTATGTTCTTCTCATATATGTTATGATGGTATGATACTAAACCCCTAACGGGAAGGATTGTGACTGATGTTCATATGATGAAATCATAATCTTTCAGTCAGTTTAATTGAAGTCTGGAGCTGGCATGTCAGTTAACTGCTAGTAGTCTGTTGTTATTTATGTATTTTTGTCATTTTGTTTATTTTCTTTGGTTACATCTTCTGACATCAGACTCGGATTTCTCTTGAACTGAATTTTAATGTGCGTATTGTTATGCGTTTACTTTACTACATTGGTTAGAGGTATAGGGGGAGGGTTGAGATCTCACAAACATACATTTTTGCGCCTGTCCCAAGTCAGGAGCCTCTGGCCTTTGTTAGTCTTGTATTATTTTAATTTTAGTTTCTTGTGTACAATTTGGAAATTAGTATGGCGTTCATTATCACTGGACTAGTATATATTTGTTTAGGGGCCAGCTGAAGGACGCCTCCGGGTGCGGGAATTTCCCGCTACATTGAAGACCTGTTGGTGACCCTCTGCTGTTGTTTTTTATTTGGTCGGGTTGTTGTCTCTTTGACACATTCCCCATTTCCATTCTCAATTTTAATGATGGTTACATGAATAAAGGCAACAGTAGTATACCGCTGTTCAAACTCATAAATCCATGGACAAAAAACAAAATCGGGGTAACAAACTAAAACTGACGGAAACGCATAAATATAAGAGGAGAACAACGACACAACACTACAATGTAACTAACACACACAGAAACGGACCAAGCATCGGACAAAATCCCACGAGAATAACAAATATAACATCGAAACCAAATACATGAATTTGGGATAGACAGTTTGTTAATTTTATAATTAAAAAATTACGTAAAAATTAAATATTGGTGCCATAGTTAGTTTTCATCGCTAGTTACATTCTTGCATGTAGGCTTGGGTGACATTTACTACCGCACGGTATCATGGTTTTTTTTTTTTGCATTTGCGAGTCATGTTAGTGCACGATCCTTTTCAGTCACACCTTTTGTTTGCGAGTGAAAAGCTAGCCTTGTTGCAGCTGCGTACAGTGATACCGAGGTCTTTGACCATTCTGATCTCTACGGTGTTTTTAAGAAGCTCTTACTAGATCTCAGATATCGCAAAATGACTGCAATACACCATATTCACAGGACATTTAATTTAAACTATGTTACTTTCCAGTAACTCCTTGTGTAACAGTTCATTAAGAAATGTTTGAAATTTAAATATATAAGTCGACATATTGCCATTCACTCGTAAAAAAAAATCGAAATGTGTTTATTATAGGTTTGACATGTAAGTAAAATAAACTTTTTATTGAGCTAATCTTTTTATCATAATATAATGTTACGGCCAGAAATCGCCTTTAAATTGTAGCCAACAAAAGACACAAATCAATAGTAAAATTTAACAATATTTAATATACAAAAGTTTACAAAAGGTATTACACAAATATTACTGTTAACTTAACTGTCAAATTATGAGTCCAATCTGTTATCTTTATCTGTATCCGGAAATCTTTCGGAATCCAATTTGAATATTACGTTCACTACTAATGTCACAATCCAGTATGATGTTGTTTATAGAATAAAAGTGTCAATCCAAATGCTGTCAATACTAATGTCTATCAATGTCTATGTCCAAGTTTAAATATGAGAGTTTAACTTTAGTGTCTGTATATATAGTGTTGTCATGGAAAATTCTAGAACACTCTATAATGGAACATTGTGGAAAATCCTGGAAAGTTACAACGGAAGTTTCTGGAATAACGTAGAAGTTTAAATTACGCATCTTTTATAAGGATCATTCTGGAAAGTTCCAATCATTCTGTGATTGTTCCAGTGATTCCTAAACTGCACAGTTATAAGATTATTTGGTAAACAACTATCAGGCCATACAACACAAATTAGGCCAACATAAATAAACATAATAATTACAATATCATAACACCTCCCCCCTTAAAAGAAGTTTTAGTGGAACAAAAACTTATCATGAATAATATGAACAAAAATACATTATATATACAAAGTGATTTAATAAGCTCTAGATAAAGCATCAGCTATTACATTATCTTTACCCTTAATATGTTTTACAATTACATCATATTCCTGTAACAATAAACTCCACCTAGTCAACCTCTGATTCTTGTTTCTCATTTTATGCATGAAGGTGAGAGGATTATGATCAGTATAAACAAGAATAGGATATACAGTGGGATTCAAATATACATCGAAATGTTGAAGTGCTGACAACATTGCAAAACACTCTTTTTCAATAGTTGAATAATTTTTCTGATGTTTATCTAATTTCTTAGAAAAATATGATATAGGTTTTTCAACATTATCATCTGTCTCTTGATATAAAACAGCTCCTATTCCTACATCGCTTGCATCAACGGCAAGTTTAAATTGTTTTTCAAAGTCTGGAGTAATCAGAACTGGACTATTAATTAAAAGTGATTTGCTATTTTCAAAAGCTTTTTGACAATTTTCACTCCAGATAAATTTAGAATCTTTTCGTAAAAGATGAGTCAATGGTTGAACAACAGTAGCAAAATTTGAACAGAATTTCCTGAAAAATCCTATCATGCCTAAATATCTCATAAGTTGTTTTCTATTTGTAGGAGGTGGAAATTTGGAAATAGCTTCCACTTTAGCCATAATAGGTTTTACTTGACCTTGGCCAACTGTATGCCCTAAATAATCAACAGTGGCCTGACAAAATTCACTTTTACCAAGATTAACAGCCAAATTTGATTGTGACAATCTATCAAAAGTATCATACAAATGTGTTAAATGCTGTTCCCAGCTATCACTACATACAATTAGATCATCAATATAAGCATAACAACAGTTTAAATCTTTTATAACATTATTGATCATTCTTTGAAATGTAGCTGGTGCACTTTTCATGCCAAACGGCATTACAGTATATTGAAATAAGCCATCTGGTGTAACCTTTCAATAAATCAAATTTGCTCACAAATTTTGCTTGACCAATATTGTCAATACAATCGTCTATCCTTGGAATCGGATAGGAATCAGATTTTGAGACTGAATTTACTTTTCTGAAATCAGTCACGAAACGAAAAGTTTTATCTGGTTTGTGCACAAGGAGACAAGGAGAGCTCCATTCACTGTTACTCGGCTCAATAATATCATTGTCAAGCATATATTTAATTTCTTTTCTCATAACTTCAAGTTTGAGTGGATTGAGCCGATAAGGATGTTGCTTAATTGGAGAAGCATCTCCTACATCAACATCATGACAAACAGCAGTGGTTTTGTTTGGCACATCTGGAAAAAGATTTTTAAAAGATAATACCAAAGTTTTTATTTCTTCTCTACGATCAAAAGACAGATGTGCAAGTTTTGAGTCTAAATTTGACAAAATTTCTGAATTTTTCAGTCTAACTGTCTCTTCCAGAGTTTTAGAACTAAAAGGTGGTTCAATTACATCTGGTTTGTCATGATTGTTCTCAAATTTAACCATGCCTAAAGTGGCAACTGGTTTACTCTGACATTCATTAGTACGCTCAAAATATGGTTTTAACATATTAATATGACACACTCTGTTTTGTTTGCGCCGACCTGGAGTTTTTACAATATAATTTAAATCATTGATTTTACTCTCTATTGTATAAGGACCACAATATTTAGCTTGTAAAGGATGTCCAGGGACTGGCAAAAATACAAGTACCTTATCACCAGGCTCAAAAACTCTATCCCTGGCATCTTTATCATACCAAATTTTCATCTTGTTCTGTACATTTTTTAAGTTTTTCTGAGCAATTTGACAAGCAGTATACAATTTTTCTTTAAATCTAGATACATAGTCTAAAAGATTCAAGTCAGTATGTTCAGTAAGCCACTTTTCCTTAATCAATTTTAACGGTCCCCTTACAGTATGGCCAAATACCAAGTCAAAGGGACTAAATCCAAGGGATTCTTGAACAGCCTCTCGGACTGCAAAAAGTAGAAAGTGAACTCCATCATCCCAGTCTCTGTCAAATTGAAGACAAAAAGTTCTAATCATGTTCTTCAATGTTTGATGAAAACGTTCTAAGGCACCTTGAGATTCTGGATGGTACGCACTTGATCTATACTGAGCAATCCCTAACTGGTATACGACTTGCTGAAATAAACCTGACATGAAATTTGATCCCTGGTCGGACTGTATAGACTTAGGAAGTCCTACTAATGTGAAAAATTTGATCAAAGCTTTGACAATAGTAGGTGTCTTGATATTTCTCAGCGGAATAGCCTCAGGAAAGCGTGTGGATGTACACATGATTGTCAATAAATACGCATTTCCAGTTTTGGTCTTTGGTAAAGGTCCAACGCAGTCAATTAAAACTCTGCTGAAAGGTTCGTCAAAGGCTGGAATAGGCAGAAGTGGTGCTGGTGGTATTTTCTGGTTAGGCTTACCAACAACCTGGCATATATGGCATGATTTGCAGTATTCTGCGACATCATTTCGAAGTCTGGGCCAGTAGAAATGCTGCAAGATCTTAAGGCAAGTCTTCCTTATACCTAAGTGTCCAGCCAAGGGGGTGTCATGGGCAAGACCAATTATTTCTTGCCTATAAACTTTAGGCACCACCACTTGGTATACCACTCTCCATTCCTCCTCTGGGGTAGCATCAGGAGGCCTCCACTTCCTCATTAAAATGCCGTCCTGATGGTAATAGCATTCGGCCACTTTGTCTGCTTCCTCCTGTGGTTGAGCCCGCTGGTTGAGCTGAAGAACCTCAGGGTCTTTATGTTGTTCTTCGAATAAATTCTTTCGGTCTAATGAATGGCTGTTTACATCTGGCCATGGCATAATTACTTTTTTGTTAACACTAGGTGGTTTTATAATAGCCTTTTCTGAGTTACCAGGATCTTCAATATCAGCTATAAAAGTGTCAGAAAGGTCCATGTAATCAAACTGGTTTTCTTGCAAATCCTCATCTTGTTGTTTTCTAGCCATCGCCCTAGTGACAACACAAGCTGGATACAATTCAGCATCATCTTCAGGTAATTTAACACTCACCACTGGTTCACTGGTAACAATTGGTTCAGGAACCACTTTGTTCCTAGCTAGATCATTTCCTAGCAATAATGTAACACCCTCAACAGGGAGATTAGGACGAACACCCACAATAACTGGTCCAGTTATCAAATCTGACTTCAGATAAATACGATGGAGAGGAACATCTATACAACCCAACTCTACACCTTGTAACAAAACGGAGGCACCAACAGAAGTCTTCTCGGACAAAGGCAACACACCTTCTAACAATAAAGACTGAGAAGCTCCAGTGTCTCGTAAAATCTTAATAGGCTGAAGAGTGGTATCATCAACAATAGAAATAAACCCATCAGACATAAAGGGTTTATATTCCTCCATGTAATCACAAAAACTGGACTTAAAAGCCTGACTCGCAGGACATTCCAACGTACTGGTAATATAAGGTGTCGTACAAGCACTGGACTTCGGCTTATTATCTCGTTCATTCTTCTTCTGGAGTCTAAAACAATCAGCCATCAGGTGACCAATCTTCTTACAATAAGCACAAGTCAGTGACTTCTTCTCAAAAGTATCAAATTTTGGACTAGACATATTATAACTGGACTGACTCTTATTCTGTGGAACAGGCTTACTATCAGTATGCTCAGTGCTTTGATTTTTGTAATTTCCACTGGAAGTATTAACATTTTGACCCTTGAAACTTCTTTTATGTGAAAGGGTATAATTATCTGAAATTACAGCTGCATCATGTATTGTCCCAACAGTTTTGTCGTCTAAATGTGTTTTTAAGTCTAAATGAACACATTGTTTGAACTCTTCTAATAACATCAATTGTCTTAGGTTATCAAAATTGTTATCTGTTTTCTTTGAAGTAAGCCATTTATCAAATAGATCTTCTTTTTCTCGAGCAAATTCCACATAGGTTTGTGAATCAAACTTTTTATAAGATCTAAATTTCTGTCTATATGCTTCTGGTACTAGCTCATAAGCTTTCAAAACTTCCTGTTTCACCGTGCCATAATCAGAACGTTTTTCTGATGGAAGTGCGGAGTATATTTCAGCGGCTTTACCCTCAAAAACACTTTGTAGCATTGTAGTCCAATATGGCTTTGGCCAATTCAAATTATGAGCAATTTTCTCAAACTGTGGAAAATATTTATCGACTGTTTTTTCACAAAATCTGGGAACCAAACGTATATTTTTTGCTGC
Source organism: Mytilus galloprovincialis (assembly GCF_965363235.1). Taxonomy (NCBI): domain Eukaryota; kingdom Metazoa; phylum Mollusca; class Bivalvia; order Mytilida; family Mytilidae; genus Mytilus; species Mytilus galloprovincialis. Next base: position 17,988,765 of record NC_134846.1, read on the forward strand.
ATTAAAATATTCTGATTTCGACTGGACTTTAGTGTTGCTTTCTTCTTTGACCATTTCAATTTTCAGTTTTTCCATCTCTAGCCTTTCTCTCATTTCAAGTTCTTTTAATTTAAATTCATCTTCTTTTTCTTTTTTCTCTATTTCCAACCTTTCCTTCATTTCCAGTTCTGCTTGTTTTAATTTAAATTCATGTTCTTTTAATTTGAGTTCATGTTCTAATTCAAGCTGTTTTAATTTAAAGGCGTCAACATTTTCGACCTTAAGTTCAAGAGCCTCTTCACCTAAAATTTCTGCATCAACTAATTTGTCTATAACCAAATTTTTTATAACTTGTTTTCTCATAGATACTTTAAAAACTAATTTCAGTTGTTTAGCAAGCAACACTAATTCCTCTTTCTTTAAATTATCAAAACTCTCCAGGTCTGGCGTTTTCAAAAATTTACCAGCATCAAATGCCATTTTGTAGAATTTTGTTGGCTAGTTATAATACAAATACTAAACAAATTTTGAATAAAATATTTTTAAGATCCCAGGACGAGCCCCCAATTTCTGTTACGGCCAGAAATCGCTTTTAAATTGTAGCCAACAAAAGACACAAATCAATAGTAAAATTTAACAATATTTAATATACAAAAGTTTACAAAAGGTATTACACAAATATTACTGTTAACTTAACTGTCAAAATATGAGTCCAATCTGTTATCTTTATCTGTATCCGGAAATCTTTCGGAATCCAATTTGAATATTACGTTCACTACTAATGTCACAATCCAGTATGATGTTGTTTATAGAATAAAAGTGTCAATCCAAATGCTGTCAATACTAATGTCTATCAATGTCTATGTCCAAGTTTAAATATGAGAGTTTAACTTTAGTGTCTGTATATATAGTGTTGTCATGGAAAATTCTAGAACACTCTATAATGGAACATTGTGGAAAATCCTGAAAAGTTACAACGGAAGTTTCTGGAATAACGTAGAAGTTTAAATTACGCATCTTTTATAAGGATCATTCTGGAAAGTTCCAATCATTCTGTGATTGTTCCAGTGATTCCTAAACTGCACAGTTATAAGATTATTTGGTAAACAACTATCAGGCCATACAACACAAATTAGGCCAACATAAATAAACATAATAATTACAATATCATATTATAATAAAATGACCTATATGATAGCGTCTTTTTAATGAACGGTCATACAATATGAAGAGTTTATAAGAAATTAAAAGTAAGCTGTAACAGAATAGTAATTACCCCGACCATACGCGTACGGTCGGACCATACGCGTATGGTCGGACCATATGAGTATATACCCATATGGTCATGACCATACGCGTATGGTCCAAATACTCATATGGTCCAGAACAGATATAAGCAACTATACGTTGCAATGTGACGTTCAGTATTGCACAACATTGGCAATAATCAACATTTGAAATTGTTTGTTTGTTGGCGTTAAACATAATCAATGCACGGAGTCCGTTGTGATATCATGACGGCTAGTTTGGTCTGAAGAAAGTAGCTAGATTTCCAATACAAAATATAATTGAACTCCCGTAGAAATTATTGTAATTGTTGTCAGATACGAATGGAATTAAAAATACCCTGCAATCAGTTGGTTCCATACTTATAACTCTCACTCAGTATGTAAGTGAATATCAACCATAGGATTTATGTTTATATGTCCTCTTATACATATCATTACTTCGAGACACTAAAATTCATAATAAGAGTGTCATACTTGTTGTTATCTCATATCAAAATATATGCACTGATACTCTGATATAAAAAACTAAAGATATACACTGACATGTTCTAAAGATAATATTATACACAGGACTGTTATCTTAATTGTTATAGATACCAGTATTGAAATTTTGTATTTGCAACAGACGCGCGTTTCGTCTACATAAGCTTATCAATTACGCTCAATGAAAAAGAGAAAAAGGCCAAAAAAGAACGAAGTTAAAGAGCATTGAGGAGCGAAAATTTCAAAACGTTTTGCCAATTGCAAATACAGCTAAGGTATTAATTCCTGAAATAGAAAAACCTTAGTCTATAAAACAAATCGCAGTTGTCTAAACAGTTATTTTATAATTTCAATGATAATTCAGGTAAACACGGTAGTGCTGGCTTCTGGGCTGGTAAAACCACCGGGAAATAAAAATTCCACATGTAAAACTATTGTATCAAGTAGCATGCGAATACGTATGGCCGCCGTGTGATCTGTCATGCATATACAACAACACGTAGTTACTGTTGTGTCAATTACTATGAGTGTTTTTCATCTGTTGTGATTAAATCAATGCTTGAGGAACCACAGCAATCCATATATCCATGACATCATATCAACTGGCATTTACAGAGCTACACCGGTTGTAATAAATGTCATATGTATACTCAGGATCGCAGTATTTAACATGGTAATGGTCAAACAAAACGCCTTTCATATTATATCAAACTTCGGTAACATCAATATATATTCCTATCACCGTTATATCTGTTTCTATATGTAAGATCAGTGACCCAACACGAGGATCCAAAGAGCCTGCATCGCTCACCTGAAATTTATTGTGTAGATCTTGCATCGATGAATATATAGTGAACATTTATGCTGTTTAAAAAGCAAAAGTTCTTAAAACAGTTTACGGCGAGGACAGACGTGATGGCAATAACTCATTTGACCCTTTGGGTCATGTGATATCAAAAGAGAAATCAATAATATATAAATCTAATACTGAATATGAAAATATGAATACAAAACAACAGTTAGGCGTGAGCAGTTTACTACAGATAGCATAAGAAAAAAACAAGAAACCACCTCAAGCACTTAACGTGTTTAATAACTATGTGGTTCAGACTAATTCATAGTTGTTTCCTGCCTTGTCGGATGTCGTAAAAGTACTTGTCGATAAATCTTTCAGTTTAACACAATATTCACACTTATGTAACTGTAAAAAGATATATGTATTGTGTCATACCCATTTTTGTGTTTGGAAATTTGTTATCTCAAACATATCCATCTACATCTACATGTAAGTTTTTTAACGTGTTTTAATAATTGATATTTAAATGTCGTATAATGTCAGTTTCGCTGTAAAGAGACAAAAAAAATACTACACAAATATGGCAACATATTAACTCTTTACTGTTGTATTGTGTGTATAAAATATACCAGAGGAACAGACAAACTCGTAGATCGAAAATAAAACTGACAACACCATGGCTATAAATGAAAAAGACAAACAGACAAATAATAGTACACGACATACAACATAGAAAACTAAAGACTAAGCAACACGAACCCCATCAAAAACTGGTGGTGATCTCATGTGCTGTGGAAGGGTAAGCAGATCCTGTGCCAGATGTGGCACCCGTCGTATTGCTCATGTTATTACAAACCCGGTAAATAGTCTAATTCAGTAGGTAATATTCATAAAATGAGAAGGGGATTGTAGATACATGTACGACATCAGGAACATATCCGATATCATCTTTGAAACGGTTATTCTATAACGGTCAATCAGCTCGTGATGGCGTCCGTACAATTTACGAAGGAATGACTTAATTCACCATTTGGAACTCGTGGTTTAATAGCTTCCTTGTGAGAAACAACCCTATATTAAGAAAATCATGATAGCACATACATGCCCGGGAATATCGTATCAATTTGGAGTTATATATAGAAATGGAAAGTAAATATTGTTTTCATAAAAAATGTCCTCAATTCTTTTCGCTAAATGAAAGTACGAGAATAACTGTGAAGGTGTGATTATACCATGCTTTGTGGCTTGTTCGTTTGGTGTTGCCTAGTGCAGCTTTCAATATCCTAAATTGTATAATGCCGGCGGATCTGTACTGAAACAGCAATACATACTGTTGCACCAGAGAAATTTGTCGCCCGTCAACAAATAAACTTTCACTCCGTGGTAATGACTTTCGAGTCGTAGGAGTTTGAAAACCAAAAGGTATCATATCGTCCAAATACTATTCTTCAGTTGTTTTATTTTTATTCTGTGAATCAAATTTACATATTTGTATCTGAGGTATAAAAAATGCTTGAATTGGAAATGTTGAAAACATCCTTGTAAAATATATGCTCAATGTTTTTCCCTATCTTTCAGCTTTTCGTCATGTTAATGTCAGTCAATTAAACCATACTTGGGATAAGGCTGCCAACAACTGTGAAGATGGCTGGAAATTTTCCGGAAAGGAGATATTCAATTCCTGTCGTTCTGATTCATGTCAGACTGTAAATGCAAATGATGTGCTGCCAAATGTAAAAAAGAAACCTCATATTCTTTGGATAGATGGTTATGTGGTGCGATCGCCTGTAATGGAATATAACGGTAACAAAGATTGAATTATAAGACTAGTGGACTTTCTTTTCAATTTATTGGTTTTTTTTCTTCAATTAAAATATTTTAAAGTAACATCCCTTAGAACATGTAAGAAACGTTTTGTTTTGTTATTTAACTTTTAATTATATACGCTTACTAATATAGTTACTTTAAACAGAAGCATATGTTCTGTTGGGATTTGGATAGTGTTTGTACACTCGTGACTGATATCCATATCATCAGGTATAACTTCGCCAGAACAAGTGGTTATAACTCTAATATTTTCAGAACTATAACTTAAGATACAAAGATCAACACGAGACTATGAAGCAAATGGCTTACAAATAATTTTCATTACAAAAAAATAATATTGTTGTGTAGATTCGATTTTTTTTTTCAATCCAAAACATATTTTTCCTCCTTACTTATTGATTTTTTTTACTTTTGTTCTTTTTTTTCAAGGTAGATGTTAATTTGCAAGGACAAATTATAAAAAGACAGTCTGAAGGGTTCAAACTGCGATTTTATTAATGACAACACAGTTTATGTTTGGTTGACGCGATAGAAACTTATCCTTTACATTTCTACTGAAGTTACTGGGGGTACCTTTATTTTCGTTAGTACCATTTTTTTTTGTGGTTTGAGGAAAACTCGCACATTCATGGATTTATAAGTTCGTGATTTTGGCAAAGTCTGTATAAACTCTTTCAGAAAATTTGTAATTTGTTGAACATTTAAATTCGTGGTTCTCCTGTATCAACGAAATACATTAAAAAAACAACATACGAGTAACTGACAAACACGTCTCCTCATTAACTTGGAAACTTTAAAGTTTACCTAGTTACAAAATGTCCGTACTTCTTTGAAAACTCAATAAACATGAACGTTACAATCCTTGTCTCGATTTCGACTATACTTTAGTTCCTCTTTCTGGTTTGAACCGCTCTTCAAAAATAGCATTATATTTTGGCTTCGAACATTACTGAAGAGAAATCAATTGTCAAAATGCGCATCCGGTATAAACAAATTGATAAAGTTCATGTTATTAATACAACTAGTTATTCACCTCTGTTGATGGTTTTGGTACCCGAGGGTTTCACCAACCAAGTAGCAAATTCGTCGGTAATGGCTTTCAATCAAGGATAATGTTTGATGTTTGTTGTAATGTTTGAAACTTTTTTTAATTAAAGACTATAACTCCCTCATTCAAAGCTTTATTTCTTGTCAGGAAATTGGGTGTATTTAATTTTCTTGTTTTGCTTGTGCCGATCCTCGACATTTATTTTATAACTTGGAAATATAAATATTGTAATAAAAGATCCAAGATAAGGTAAAATATGTAGTTTATTTATTTGTTTCCTATATATGAAAAAGTAAAATCACAAAAATACTGAACTCCGTGGAAAATTCAAAACGGAAACCCCCTAATCAAATGGCAAAATTTAAAGCACAAACACAACAAACGAATGGACAACAACTGTCATATTCCTTACTTGGTACAGCCATTTTGTTATGTAGAAAATGGTGAATTGAACCTGGTTTTGTAGCGCTAAACCTCTCACTAGTATGACAGTCGCATTAAATTCCATTATTGACAACGATACGTGAATTAAACAAACAGACATAACAGGTAAAATTGTCAAAACAGAGACAGCAGTCAACACCGTGTCTCAATCTTAATATGACTTGTAATTATAATATATTTATGGTCATGTACAGTGGTGTACCGTATGTTTACAGGAAGGTGTGTTAGTTTGACGTATCAGGTTAATCCGCTACGTGTTCTTTACACATGTTCTATCCACCATTCTTCTTTTCTTAAGGAAGTCCAAACTCTCATCCCTTTATTTCCATAGACCGTAGTATGTACCAGGGTAAAGCATTCGAAAAGATCCCAGGTTTTTTTCAATCTATGTTAAAAACAAGGCTAAAAAATTTATTAGTATTGTGGGACAAAGTGTATATTTAGGACAGCAATTCAAATCTTGATATGAACATACCCTACAGTTGTTTATTTCTGTGTCAATTGATTTTCCATTTTCTGTTGATGCATTGTGAGTAGTATCAGGTAGTTTGACTAAATAGATATAAGGGTCATATGTGTATTTAGTAATAACAATATGACGTGTGCAGGTAATAATTGTAATTTATTTGCAGACATCATTCATTTATTGTTTGAAATATTTTCTTAATTGTGTTATTTCTTTTTTTCAATAGGGTGTTTTGAGATAAGCAACATGATTCATTTTGCCAATGCATTAGCATATCAGAAAAAGCTAACTCATAACGGGGTGGAAAAATGTTCTCTGTTTTGTCAACAAGATGGAAAATTAAAGAACAAAGACTTCATTTTATTACAGGTACCGGTATTTAAACTAGGATTTGAATTTTACTTGAAACATATGTGTGACATCATATCTTAAATTGCATATACTAATATATATCAGACAGATCTTTTGTAGTCATAGATTTTTCTAATGAACGGTCACCAACTAAATATGAACAACTCAATGAGTTCTCAACACGGAAACAAACAAATTGATATCTTTATAAGTTAATTTCTCTTTCGTGTGTCTTTATATATATATATATATATATATATATATATATATATATATATATATATATATATATATATAATTCTTATATGATTTGCATATCTCTATATAGTTAACTGTGTTTGGTCAATTCCACTTTTTCCACAATTTTCGGTTTACACTTCGATAGACTAGGTTGCCGGAACTATTTTTGTAACTAATGTAATCAATATGGTTGCCATATGTTTATTGATTTGTAAATGTATTGATATCCATTCGTTACACTTTTTACATGGAGTATTTATCTGATAATAAAACATTGTGAATTTTTTGATAGATAGTTTATTCTCATAAAACCATTCAAGTACAAAGGTTACAGAGAAGTTAAAAAATAAATACATAAAAATAAAAATGCATGTAAAATGCATAAAATTTAAAATTTCGGATGAGATTACATATAAAAGAATACTTATATACTTTTATAGTCAAGTGTAAAAGTTAAAATTGTATATATATTATTATTCACATTGAACGTTTTTTTGTTGTTCTTTTATTGTTTCTTTTATATGTTGAAAGACAAAAACTATTTAGCAGAATGTGTTGTTAACTGTTTAGTCTTTCAAGAGAACGAGTGATTGCCTACATTAGCTTTCCTGTGTATCGATTTCACTCTGATATATTAATGCGCATTGCCCATATATGGAACGCTAGTGCTCCACAAACGCAAAATTCTAATTTAAAAAAAAAACTAAATATCTTTGAATTAAGAATTATAAGGATTAACGTAGCACAATACGATTATTTTTCATCCCCAATCAGACATCTTTAAACAGATGTAATTCCACTCATCTTTCTTTAAATTTTATAAATGAGGTACCAAAAGAAAGAAAATTGATTAATCTTCCAAATTGTGATAATTTCATTATGACAAAATTATTACATAATTAATTGTTATGTAATTAGTTACCATATTGTGATGTCCATACTTGAATGAATTTGTTATTCTTTGTTATTCATAGCATGCCAAAACATTTGATAGATTCTTGCGCAACACAGTTTGATCTCCAAAACTGTGTCTCAGTTAAGGTCACGTCGTAGATTATTCACCGCCAAATGTACGTAAAACAGAGACGCCTTAGGTTGCAAGTACTCTAGAAGTTATATGAACAATAACAAAATTAACCACATAGCCAAATTCGTCTGGAATCTATTTGTCAAAGTGAGTTTGGACCTTGTTTATTCCTAATTCCTTTCGTTATGAATACTGCATTTTAGATAAGTAAAGGCTATATATTACGTTTATACCGCAACAGTGCTTACCCAGCTGATGACACCATTCGGGACTGTAGCTTTATCAACATAGTGCTTGTAAATGAAATAAACACTTTCCAAATTTCATTCTTTGGGTTCATTATTTTATTATAGACATTCAGGACTTAACTTTATTCTTACTTTTTGAAACTCATGGAATAGAAAATAAGCTGTAAAATCATAAGGGACACGAACAAACTCAAATAAACTCAACTTAAAAAAATTGAGCTGGACCATTGGTTTCTCTATAATTTTCATGGACAGTTAAATGTAGATCTGTAATAACGATAAGTTGTCATCATGTATATACCCAAGCACCCACTAATGAGTTGATAAGGGGACATTCTACGTTTTAACACTTTGTTAGTAAAAATAATTACTTACTATACTGCATACGTCAAAAACGCTTATCATGATTAAGCAGCAACAGGTTCTGTTTATTCATGTATATAAATACAAACAACATCCTATATATATAAAGGTACCTGGAAGCAATATCCGTTCAAAACTGACTGTTTGTTTGTAAATCAATCAATTAAACTCATATGTTTGTTATCAACAAGTCAGATACATCAAGATGTGACAAATACTTCTATGTTGATCATTTGAATATATACGAATATACATATGTTTACCACCGTTGGTTGAATATATATCAACAGGATATGTCTAAAGACCATGGTTGAAGTTGCTTAGAAATTAACAGATGGTACTTGACATGCAAATAAAATAGCTTAAGTCGGGTATTACTATAATAATTTCTATTTCTCCGAGCGCATATAGGTGTCTTTTTTATTTTAAGCATTCGATATTGGTTAATTGTCAAGTAATACAATGCATATAGCTTTCGTGCACTATTACTGATCATAAACGACAGAAACTGGCTACGGTTGATTGAAAAATGTGATCGAACACAGACAGATCTAACTTGTTATAAAAAACGACAGTGGAAAGACATTTGAACATCAAACTAAAAGTTGCACTATATTCTTGAACAGTGCAGGTTTTGAAGAAAGCACTGTTCCACTTGGAGGGTTGCATATGACTTGTTGATGTTTCAATTCGTTGATGTGACTGTAGCCGTCAGTGCAATAAATATTTTATAACGGTCATTTAAGTTATGATTGGAATTAACGTCTAATATCAAAATCAAGATATCATTATAATTGTCATCTTAATGTTGTCATATTTATATATCATCGTTGATCTACTCAAAGAGATTGATTTCTTTCGCTTGAGCCGGTTGTTGAGAGATGACCAATGACAATCTGTTTATCGTTATTTAACCTATGACGACGTTGTTAATTTCATGGCCAACAGCCACTTGCGCCGAGCGATAATTTTTCATATCAGTCTAATGTGCTGAGAATGATAATGATCAGTCAGTTACATCAAATTAAAATTTCCAAAAAAAGCAATAATGTATGTTATTTGATTTCAAATAGAATGAAACTTGCTATTGTTTGCCTGCGAAAACACTTAATCAATGGAATCTTGCGATAGACGCAATACATAGGAAATCTACTGAAGACTGTGATATACAATGTGAAGATGACAGATTCGAAAGATGTGGTGGCAAAACAGATCTTTTTTCAGCATATAAACTGAAGACATTACCGATAAGTAAGTTTAAAATTGAAAATGTAAATTGGGAATGTGTCTAATAGCCAACCACTCGACCATAGGGCAGACAACAGCCGCACCCCACCAATGGGTTTTTAATGCAGCGAGAAACTCCCGCACCCGGAGGCATGCTTCAACTGGCCCATACACATTTATGTATAAATTATCTTCATGATAATAGATATGTTTAAAGGAAAAAAAGGTATTGCTAGTTTAAATTTAAATATTGGAGTTGAATGTGTTGAATTTATAATTAATTTTGTTTCGAAATACGATAGTGTAAATGAATTAAATCATTTTTTAAAATGATAACGCAAGTCTGATTCAGATTAGAAACATATGGTTGTGTCAGCAAATCTAGTTTTAAAATCTAAATTTAAACCTGCTCATTAAAATTAATAATTGTTTGGGTGCATGAATTTTTGAATTGATAATCATTTGATAGTTCTGTGTCATACATATTAAAAAGAAGATGTGGTATGGTTGTCAGTGACACCAAATGACAAATTAATTGACAATACTTTACCGCCTTTTACACTTAGTAAAGCCCATATCGTAAAGTCAGCTATAAAAGGACCAAACATGACAAAATTAATGTAAAACAATTCAAACAAGAAATCTAACGGCTTAATACATGTTCAAAATTTTGCACGAAAACATAGAAACAAACGACAACCATGCAGTTACAGGTTCCTGACTTGGGAAAGACTAATCACAAGACACATCTTAAGACAAGGAGAATTTTTAAAAAGTTTCTTTTTTTCAATAATTGAGGTGTAGAGGTGAACCAAAATTGGACTACAAAAGGTAGAAAACAACGTTATCTGGAACCTAAAGATCCGAATGAGAGAAAATCAGTTTTATAAAAAAAAAGGATTAAAACTTGAACGTCATAATACATGTACATGTAGTGTATAACTAAAATAATAATTTGTTATGAATCTACCAATCGCAATGTAGAATAAACAATAACAATATATATGTAAACGAAATGAACAATACATTTAAAAAAAATCTTTACAGTACTAGATTTTACTCTGATGGCCGCATATGCCTGATGAAGCTTGTTTGATTAGCAACTTATTGCGTGAATGTATAAAATAGAACTATGTTTTTAACTTCCATCAGTGTTTAAGTTGCATTCATTGGCGTTTGTATAATTCTATTTAGTAAATGCACCAATTTATTTTCATACTGTGGTACTCCTAGATAGATTGCATGTTGATTGCTACTTTTTTTAGACACTATATATATCAAAAACAAAATTCCATTTACGTCATTTTATTTCATGATGTTCTCGAAAGATGGGTTGCTGCCAAATAAATAAAATGCTGAAAAATTAAGGGTATAAATTGAAAGGTTGTTTACGTGTCTTCACATTTTGCAAATTACTAAATTAATTATGATTTAGTCGAACGAATAAAGTATTTTATTGATATTCGTCTTGCCCCATTCGTGAGTGTTCTGTGTAGAGCTGTTGTTTGTCGTATGACAATTGACTTTTGTTTATTTTACGATTAATGGTTACCTCTCATTCTATGTCCCTTTATAAATTGAGTCTATCATAAGATCGTGAAAATTTACTCATCATGCGTTGTATACCAATTAACGTATGAATAGAAAATATAGCACCATTTACATTAATAGCATTGATTGTATAAGATAAAATTGACAATAAATGTGCATTTCTATTTTTGAAAATATCCGTTGAATACCGCATTTCACCATCTGTAAAATCAATGGTCATATTTCGATTTATTTGAAGCTAATTATTAGCAAACTATTAATTTGTGTATGTGAAATATTAATTAGTAGTAACATGATAATATATTGACAGTAAAATATTTTCTTAAATGTGTTTTCTTTAGACATTGTTACATACAACTGTACAAAAATTAATTCAAGTTGTGTATGTGTTAATTGGTAATACCACTGGTACATTATAAATTGTGTACGTACAAGAGCACTGTTAGTAATTACAATTTGAAATGCATTATCAGGAAGGCTCAACATAGATGGTTTGTATACGAAAGGTGTCTGAAGGTGTTGAACCTGTTAGAAAAATGTATGTTAGAAAAATGTCAGAAACGAACCAACCTAAAATTTTATAAAAAAAATCAATAATTGTTATAACTGCATTATTAAAATATCTTTGATTTTAAGCTTGTTATCCAGAATACATGTAAGTAAACTTGTTTGAAGAACAAGTTTTGGTACATGTAGTTGTTAAATCAATTTATAACTAACAACACATTACAGGTGAAGAAATCGATGGAAACTGTTTCTATACCTATTCCAACAGCACCAAACAAGTCATACGTACTAAATGCAAAGACAAATTAAAGTTTAAGTGTGAACAAGTCATAATTGCAGGTATATTTATAGGCAAAATGCCTTTTTTCCTTTTTTCTTTTTTGAAATCTTGAACGCCGAGTTATGAGCTAGTTAAACAGAATAGAAAAAAAAACTGTTATCTGTTCATATGTTGTACTGGTAAACATCAAGAGCATGCAAACTAGCTGTGCCATTGACATAATTGTCATGGAAGCAAGTCATTTCGTACTTTGACCATTTCGTACCTTGACCATTTCGAACCTCTGTCAATTTCGACCCAAAATTACATTTTCGTACCCAACATTTACCAATTTCGTACCCAGATAAAAACAAATTCGTACCCTAAGGGCTAAATGCATCTACCAATTCGTACCTAATGAACTTAATACATGTTTACTTGTTAATTTATGTATCATTGTCTTTTTCTTTAAACGTTTTTTTTGTTACCTGTTCTGATATTGAACTGAGTTTTACTGTGTGTATTGTTGTGCGTTTTTTTTTTAACATTGGCTAGTATAGGGGAAAGTTAAGATCTCCAAAATTAAGAATGTTTGCGCCGGCCCAGGTAAGGAGCCTCTCTTATTTAAGTTTGTCCCCGTGTTTATTATGAGAATGTCATAATTCAAACTTTTCATACGGTTAGTATGTCCTTACAAGTTTTTACCCTAAGCAGGCGGAAACCAGGTTGAAACAGAACAAAAGAATCGAAGCTCTTTGTTAGAGAAGGCGATGAATGCTTACTGTAATGTTTACTATAGTAACAAAAAATCTAAAAGTTAATTGAAACAAATAAAATGACAATTTTCTTCTCAATTACGAAGTGTTCTATTTTAAAAACACCATTTGCATAAGGTTTCAATTTATCTATTACATAGTTAAGCAGAACAATAAGATATCAAGTCAATGACATGGTATCTATCAAGTTGGATGTAGAAACTGCATAATCTCCGATTTTTAGCTCACCTGGCCCAAAGGGCCAAGTGAACTTTTCCCATCACTTTGCGTCCGGCGTCCGTCGTCGTTAACTTTTACAAAAATCTTCTCCTCTGAAACTACTGGGTCAAATTAAACCAAACTTGGCCACAATCATTATTAGGATATTTACTTTTAAAAATGTGTGGCGTGACCCCGAAAACTAACCAAGATGGCCGCCATGGCTAAAAAAAGAACATAGGGGTAAAATGCAGTTTTTGGCTTATAACTCAAAAACCAAAGCATTTAGAGCAAATCTGACATGGGGTAAAATTGTTTATCAGGTCAAGATCTATCTGCCCTGAAATTTTCAGATGAATCGGACAACCCGTTGTTGGGTTGCTGCCCCTGAATTGGTAATTTTAAGGAAATTTTGCTGTTTTTGATTATTATCTTGAATATTATTATAGATATAGATAAACTGTAAACAGCAATAATGTTCAGCAAAGTAAGATTTACAATTAAGTCAACATGACCGAAATGGTCAGTTGACCCCTTTAAGAGTTATTACCCTTTATTGTCAATTTTTAACCATTTTATGTAAACCTTAGTAATCTATTACAAAAATCTTCTCCTCTGAAACTACATGGCCATATTAATCCAAACTTGGCCACAATCATCTTTGGGGTATCTAGTTTAAAAAATGTGTGGCGTGACCCGGCCAACCAACCAAGATGGCCGCCATGGCTAAACATAGAATACAGGGGTGAAATGTAGATTTTGGCTTATATCTCTATGCAAAATTGTTCATCAAGTGAAAATCTATTAGCCCTGAAACTTTCAAATGAATAGGACAACCGGTTATTGGGTTGCTGCCCCGAAATAAGTAATTTGAAGGAAATTTTGCAGATTTTGGTTATTATCTTGACTATTATTATAGAAAGAGATAAACTATAAACAGCAATAATGTTCAGCAAAGTAAGATCTACAAATAAGGCAACATTACCAACATTATCAGTTGACCCCTAAAGGAGTTATTGCCCTTTATAGTCAATTTTGACAAATTTTTCGTAAATTTTTGTAATCTTTTACAAAAATCTTCTCCTCGATCTGAAACTCCTGGGCCAAATTAAACCAAACTTGGCCACAATCATTATTGGGGTATCAATTTTTAAATATGTGTGGCGTGACCCGTCCAACCAACCAAGATGGCTGCCATGGCTAAAAATAGAACATAGAGGGGAAATGTAGATTTTGGCTTATATCTCTGAAACCAAAGCATTTACAGCAAATCTGAAAATTGTTTATCAGGTCAAGATCTATCTGCCCTGAAATTTTCAGACAAATCAGACAACCTGTTGTTGGGTTGCTGTCCCCGAATTAGTAATTTTAAGGAAATTTTGCAGATTTTGGTTATTATCTTGAATATTATTATAGATAGAGATAAACTGTAAACAGCAATAATGTTTAGCAAAATAAGATCTACAAATAAGACAACATGACCAAAATTGTCAATTGACCCCTTCAGGAGTTATTGCCCTTTGTAGTCAATTGTTAACAATTTCATCAATTTTTGTTAATTTTTGTAAATTTGTAGGAAATATTTTCCACTGTAATTACTGGTCGAAGGTCATTATAGATAGAGATAATTGTAGCAACGAGAATGTTCAGTAAAGAAAGATCTACAAACACATCACCATCACAAAAACACCATTTTGTCATGAAATTATCTGTGTCCATTGGTAATATGCACATAGACCAAGGTGAGCGACATAGGCTCTATAGAGCCTCTAGTTTTGAAAAAATTACCACGGACGGAGAACATATTAATCTATTAGTTCAGTAACTTTCGTGTCTGCTTTTCAATTATGTGACTCAAGAAAAAATTCTAAAACATGGGTAACAATGGTATCAAAAAGAGAAAATCGAGTGCACCTTTTTATGTTAGGGTGTGTTTGAGTTGAATATTTTGTCTTGAAAACGTTCAAAGCAAGAATATTTGATACATCATCTCGCTTCAGATTCTAATATTTTTATATATTAAAGCTACAGTTTGACTTTATAACATAAAAAAAATCACAGTACTAAAAGATGAAATATATGAGTCAAGTGAAATACCTATCTAATGAATCATAAAAACAGAGAAAGGTGTGTTCGAATAGCTATGTTTTTACTAAAAGTACTTGACGACAATCTTTCAAGTTGGATGATGAAAATGCATATCTTCGAAAAAGATAATTTTTTTGTGTGTGATAACTAAGGTTTATAGTCTTCAACCACTAAAAAAATATAGTCTGCCCTTTCACGAAATATTCAATTAGAATTTTTTTTAAATGTTTATGATTTTTTTAAAATTCCACCTGACAACCGATTAGACAATAGTTTTAAGTTGAATCAATGCAGACAAGATCATTAACTGATGCTAGTTAGCAAGTAGATATATTTGTCTTTTATAATACAACTGACATATAAGGATCATAATGGTGCTATGCGGATAAATTTATCGGTTTCCAAGAGCAAAATTGGCAGCGCGTCATCCCTAGAATGGCTTCCATTTCTACGATTGTGGAAATTAACTGGCGTAATGGGGAGATAATTTTGACGAAGTAGATTCCTGACTGTAAGTTAGTAGTTTAAAGAAACATTAAAGATAATAATACATTCATGCAAATGCTGTGATATACTAAAGAAATATCTGTACCAAGTTATAAATATGACAAATGTTATCCACTCGCTTGGTGTGTTTAAGCTTTTGTTTTTGTTAATAAACCTTAAGTTTTTTATTTGTGGTGTTTTACTTTTTTATATAAGT
The DNA here is from genome assembly GCF_965363235.1 of Mytilus galloprovincialis. NCBI lineage: Eukaryota > Metazoa > Mollusca > Bivalvia > Mytilida > Mytilidae > Mytilus > Mytilus galloprovincialis. The sequence goes on from NC_134846.1 coordinate 18,004,635, forward strand.
ATTTACAGCTTACCAATTTATCTGACTACCAAGATTTTTTTTTTCTTTTTTTTTTTTAAATATTTGCATAAAATTCTATCCCTTATTTCCATGTTTTCCATTATGGGTACTAGTATTCCTTTTTAAACCAATAAGTTATAACCACGCTGACGTCTCAGTTTTCAAGAATTAACCAAAATAATAGTTTCTTCTATTTTTTCATTATTTGACTAATAATACAGTATTTTACTTAACAAATTTTATTACAAATTCAGAATCTGAATCGATTATCATTTTATTCCCTTTTTTTTAAATTTCCTACATATGCATGATATGTAGAAAGAAAAAAATATATCAGGATTATAATGCAGAAAATGAGACTATTCTATAATTTGATATCATCAACAAAAAGCGAAATATATAGATATATGTAAATGGTGTATGTAAAAATCCTCATTGACATGCAAAAGGAAACAAATCGTAATGTAGCTGTAACACCTACCCTATTGTATACTTTCATTTTAACGTGTTATTTACAGTTATAATATCGTGTAACTTCCATTTTTGACGTACCGATGAATAAGCAAAATGTCAGATTATTTTATCAAAAAGTTAAACTCAGATCCTTCGAGGATTTTTTGGTACAAGGCAGAAAAAAATGTTTTCTGTTCAAAACATTTAAAAAAAAGTAAATAAATTGTAAAGTAAAACATAATCTGTTACATTGCGATAAAAAGAGACGAATGCTATCAAGAGAAAAAGATGTTTAAAATAAACTGCAGTTTGTATTTAAATCAAGGTAAACCAAAAAATGGTCTTTATACTATGTGTTGAGTCATATATTTAGTATATAATTCTAAAGATTTTGAACTGTAAGCAATCTATTAAGTATTTCTAACGGGTAACTAACAACCTCTTCCCCTCATCATATTATAATCATTTTGATCAAAATTGTTATTTCTTCACTATACCACTCGAAAACATATGCTGAAATGCACCATTTTGCAAACGTTTTTGTTTTGTTTTAAAGGACCAAATAAAAATTTCTGGTCCAAACAACATTGTTACAAAATGTATTGCTGCTTTATCGTAATTCTTCAGTATGAAATATATATTATTTATTGTTTTTGTTTTCATTGGTGTGTTCGAATTTTCTTTAAGTTGGGTCGTTATTAGATTTCTTTCGACATATCAATGCTGTACACTTAATCGATATTCGATTAAATAAAAAAAAAAAAACTCAGAGAACTGTAGTATTATAAAATCGCAACATTAAAACAATGAATACACAGAAAATGAATATTAGACCTTGCCTTAAATCATTTAAAGGCATTTATTCAGGGTCTGGGTTGTACAAACTTTCGACTTTCAACATTTGTTTAACAAACTCTTGACGATGACGGCTATTACATAACAGTTTTAAACTTAGTTGAATGAACATTGATATATATATATATTTATATAGTGTCTAAAAATAGCAACAATCAACATTCAATCTATCTAGGTGTGGATCAGTTTGTAAATAAACTGATGCAGTTACTAAATTAAATTATAGTTTAAATGTTTAGATTTAAAAATTGTTATGTACAATAAACGGCAAAAATATGTTGTATATACCCCATCAATCAATATATATAACTTTTACACAAAAACGTCAAGCTACAAAGATATTTTTTGTCATGCATCCGATTTCACCTAGATAGATGCACACGCCCGATGAAGCTAATTTGTTTAGCGAAATATTGCGTGAATAATATATAAAATAATATATAAAATATAACAATTCATTAGTGTGTTAAAGTTCTTAGACACTTATATATATTTATATATATATATATATATATATATATATATATATATAACACTTGCCATTTGTAATACACACAAGTTTAACAGTCAAAATACAATAGAAGTTGAAAACAATTTATAGCTATAAAAGGTTTTAGTTTGGTGATATGTTTTATCTATCTGTAATTTTGTGACTTGTTATACGTTGTGCAATTGTAAATCATATCAAATTAAAGTTTTGAATTCTCAATACTCTTTGTTTACCTTTCAAACTCGTTCGTCAATGATGAGTCTATTGTTGACGAAACGTGACTTTCAATCCTGTGATCTATGATAAGTCTATTTTGTATATATGATGAAGAGGAAAATTAAAAACCAAAGTACGTTACAACATACAAGTGACATATTTGTATGGTGTTTATATAATTAGATAAAACGCAACAATAGAAAATCAAGTTCAACAGTATGCCACAACTGTAAAAACCGATAAGATGGAAAAATAAGAATTTCGCATGAGGGAGTGTATTCTTTAATTTAGAACTATTTCCACCTTGAACCAAATATCAATCTAACATTATCCGTATTTATATGTCATTACTGAACGTTTGACTAACAGTCTCATCAGCATTGATAGCGAACACTACACACCAGTAAAAGTCTGAAATTACCTTTATCTGTATTCGACTGTACTGATTTTTACTCGACCAGTCTGAATTGAAATGACTTTTACTTGACATTACTCGACCCCAGTCTGAACCATACTCGACTGTACTGAATCGTACTTGACCCTTTTCTTTGCCATTGAAAATATTCTGAACTATTACTCGACCAGTCTTTACCATTCTCGACCTGTACTCGACCTATTTTTCCAGTCTAAACAATACTTAACCTAAGGTCTGAACAAAACTGGACCAGTCTGAACTTTACTGGACCAAATAACCTTTACCTTTTTTTAAATGTTAAAATTAATTTCTTTTTAACTGACATATACATGATATATAACAACAGCCACCAAAATCAATGAACTGTTTGACCTCTTTAGAAATATATATATTATTATAATTTGGGATATTTTTTCATATTATATATAATTTATATCAAAAAGTAATAAAATTAAAGAAATTTATGAAATTGTTCTTCTGATTAGTGATGAAGTATAAAATATAAAGTACTACCTCTGTTTGGGGCTAACTCATTAATAAGATCATACCTGGTCAGAGATTTTAAATTCTAAATAACATTTATTCAAAGTTGCAAAATCCTGTTTAACTTAAATAACAAGGCCTTTCGAATATACTGGATAAGTAATCTTTAAGTAATCAGTGATTATCATAAAAATCATATTTTCATTACAGATGGAAGCAGAAATATTAAGGTCAAATGTTACGAATACATGTTGAATTGGTATTATGCGAGACAAGTGTGTCATCAATCTGGAAAGTATATTCAACTTTTGAACAACAAGTGTGATAATTACGAAGATTTTAAAGCAGATAAACTGTGGCACAATACGTTTATCAAAGAGAGAATTATTTGGAATACAAGTATGGTATATTTTGAAAATTATATTCTGACGATTTAAAGTATATGCGCCTTTTTTAACATGCTTAACTTTCAAATTGAAATGATTAAGCAGACATGAATTCCATACAAAATTTTAAGAAAAAAAAAAACACATGTTAATGACAAACTTGATGTGTGCTTTTTAAACCTGTTGAAATTAACAGCTTCATTTGAACATGTTAACGCAAACATAATCTGTAAGTTGCACTATATATATAATGCAAATTATTATAGGAACTTCCTTTGCAGCTAAAGCTGTGCAAATTTTACTATGAAGTTTTGTATTTTTTTTTTTTTATCCTAGAACGACAAGTTGACAACTTTTGTATTGAAAGGTCAAAAATAGGACTCTGCGCCATATTTTTAACATTTCTGTGTCCCGAACTTCTAAGAGTTTAAACTAAAATTCTGTACTATCCCTACCTTTATTTTTGGTCTGCCTCAGAATTTTATTTTTCATTGGTACCTTGTAATTTCATACTGATAACATTTCCAAGTTTCTCTATGAGATAATACATTATATCTTGGAGCTAGTACATAAACAAATTAAAATATATATGTTTATTATATATCTCCCAAAACGAAGCATGGCTTATAAAACAGCTGTATTTTCAAAGGGAAACCTGTAATTGTTTTGAACACGCTTCCGACAATATATATTCTTTAAGTACCGGTACATTATCCAGAACTCGTTAACATTAGTAAATAACATATTTATACAACTGTTAGTTTTTGTTAGTATTATACATACAATTTTCCATACTTAAAAAATATATATACCATGTCAGTAATATCAAAATTGAAGTTTACCATTCAGATTATCAAACATAATTATATAATATAATATTTGCACAGGTTATGAAACATATATAATGTGAGTTGTTTAAGTAGTAAAATTTAAAGATACAAAACATATATTTTAAGTATTTATGTAGCTTATTTTCAATTCAAAATAGTTAAAAGAAAAAACAAACAAAAAGAAAAAAGTAAATTATGTAGATTATTAGATAATTGAAAAATAAATAAAATATTCAGTTGAATTTCAAAGTAATTAAACGTAGTTTTGTTTGTTTTGGTTATTTATTTGCAGAGATGAATTAAGGAGTTCTTTCTCATGTAAAAGAAAATATATCATATGACAATTCTATTTCTCCTAATTTATGTACACATCTACAATGTAAAAAATATTTGATCATTCACTGAAAAGAATAGCAAAAGCATTTTAACTTTTGTCAAAACTATCTACTCTTTTTCTAACAGCAATTATTTTTTCAGTGCTGTCTAAAGATTTTATTTTACTTATTACTGCCCGCAATGTTAAAGCTTTCTTAAAACATTTGCAGTTGAAAATATATTGTTTTATGTAGATATAAATCAAATTTACAACATTCCCCCATTTTTTTTTGTAATTTCCCCAAACAGAAAATATTTTATAGTAAATGGAACACTGATACCATTTGACAAAAACCATGAGTCAATTTCATCAATGAATGTTTGAACAGTCTCACAATTATAAAATAAATGTTTAATAGTTCCTATATCTTCTTGGCAAAAAGTACAATTGGATTTTCAGTGACAATTTTTTTATTCAAAAACTTATTTGTACCTAAAATATGCTGATTTATTCTATATTGCAACCACTGCAGTTTGGTATTTTTTTTTTAAATTAACCTACTTTTATTTACATATACATTTTAAATTTGATCCATTTTTTCTGACCGATTGAAACTATATTATTCTTTACAGCAGAAATTATGCTGTTATATTTCATACCATTTCTGTCAATTTTAAATGTTTCTTCTAACTGTTCCAAACTGATATTTTTTCCAGCATCTGATGGAATGTCATTAATGAGAAATATACTTTTATTAAACCAGTCTTTATAAAATACAGGTTTATTTTTCTCCTGTTATACAATTATTCATCCGCAGTGGGCTTGACAAAAATATTCCCACATATTATTTTCTTCTTTATCAACAACAATGTCCAATGCATGGAATACAGCATGCCAACATTTTTTTTCAACTTTACTTTAATGTTTGACAGATAACCATTTCCAAACTTAAATATTTTTTCTTGATATATTATGGAAAATAAAACATTTTACCATTTATTGTCATATTGAAAAAAAGTTTGCTAACCCATGTAGATTTGAGTACTATGAGAAAGGAACTAATATTGATCGTTTTCAATCCACCTTCGCTGTAATCCTTTTGTAATAGCTCTTTCTTGACTCTATGAACAGGTGAATTCGAAATAAATTTAAAAAAAAAACTCATTCATCTTTTTCACAAGTTCTTAATAGGATTTGGCAATGTAATTATAAGGTGATTAGGGACAGGTAAAATCAGAGTTTTTACAACTGTTATTTTCCCTATTGCTGTAAGATTTCTTTTTTACCATATTTTGATTAGATTTTTTATCTGCAAAAATCTTTCATTATAATTGATGATAATAATCTTATCAAGATCAACATCAAAATTAATACCCAATAACTTAAAAAAGCTATATATTTTTTTTAATAATGCTAGCATACAAAAAGGTTATGATGCTTTTTAAAAGTACCTATCGTGTACTTAACAAGTACATAACAGTGTTGAAATTCTAATAATATACATTAAGGTAGCAAGCAAGTGCCCAATGCAGAACTATATGTTAACATGTATATCTGATAACAGACTGGAAGACTTAACATGGCTTACTATTCTATTTTAAAGATCGTCTCTTATCACTTACTTCAATTCATTTTTAAAAAATAAGGAAATGTGGTAATGGTGCCAATGAGATACATGTAACTGTTCATATAATGTGATATGAAGTGGATTTAAGCAATCATAAGCAACTGGACGAACCTTCATCATTGAGTAAAAACTCATACTAAATATTCGGCTAAAAAGCATCTGCCAGAAAAATTTGAATCATTAAATTGAGAAACTTACGGTCTAATATATAATAGCTAGAATTTGCAAACAAAGGCAAATATGACAGACAAAAAAAATAGTTTTAGCTGTCTATCAACTTAAAAAAAAAGTTTACTTAGATATGAAACCCTAATATGCATAGTTCCTTTGTTTTAGTTTCATTGCAGACATATATACTTTTGAATTGTAAGAATGAAATATGACTCTTGCTACCATTTGTTTTGTTCATTCTTTAACTCAATGTTTTGATTGCTAACGTGTATGTGTTTTCTAAAATATTGTCTTTGCTTTAGGTATAGTAACTGACATGAATAGGAACAAGGGATACAGCTGTATAGGAATGAAGCTCATTGAAGATTCCTATTACATTCTCACAGCTCAAAATTGTAACAATAAATACTATTCTCTTTGTCAAAAAGATGTCTCGGGTATGTTACTCATCTAAATAATATATCTTCATATATGTTTTTAAAAATAATAAAAACCGGATATTTCTAATGATTTAGATGAAAATAAAATTAAAACATTGTAAAGAAGTAGTGGAAGATAAATAGTGTACGTGTAATCTAAAAAAAGTCGAAAAATAAACTGACAACGCTATAAAAAAGTTAAACAGAGTTTATCGATTTTGTTATCAATAAATAAAAGGCAAACTAAATATTACTTTTATGTTATAAACACATACACATCCATGGATCTACAACATGTCGATACCTGTATCTTGGCATTTCACAAGGTCATATTTTTCTCTGACTGTTTATGGCGTCTTTACACTAAATCCATTGGATGTTAGATGTGTACGGATTGATAATTTAGTCTTAGTTTCATGCTTTGTTAGTGGCTATGAACTAGCTGTCAGTTAATTGCGAGTAGTCTCAGATCTGTACCTAGTGTTTTTTTGTTGTTATGATGTACAAGTACCCGGCCACGTCCACTTGTATTTTTTCAACTAATTTGTATAGTTTGTTTTTATGTTGTACTTTTATACCACTGTCCCAGGTTAGGGGGAGGTTTAGGATCCCGATAACATTTCTTACCTCGCCACATTCAGTTTGTATGAGCCTGTCCCAAGTCAGGAGCCTGTCAGTTGTTGTCGTTTGTTTATGTGTTACATATCTGCTTTGAGTTCATTTTTTGTACATAAATAATTTATACTCTTGATTAATTCGGGTGATGTTGAATTTGGATTTCTCGTAACGGAGGAGGGCTTCAGCTGCCTTTAAATACTAAGGAATTCTCAAAAAGACACATACGAACCAAAACGAGAAATATACAAGACTAAAAAATGATTTACGTTTTTCACTGGGACATGCGCAACAGGCATCAAGTATGTTTTGTGGTATCTCTACACCACGCCCTATACCTATACGGCAAACTGAAATAACCAGCAATACGCACAGTTAAACTCAGTTAAAAAGAAGCCCGAGTCTCCATAGTTTGAATTATGAATGTGTTAAATAAATTTTTTTATGAAATTGTTCTATTTTTTATTTTATTTCCTTCACTTAGATGAAATTGATTAATGAAACTATAAAGCTGTGCGTCGCACATCTAGAAGTCTTTTCAAAAAGCTGCAAAAACTTTCTTTATAAAACAAAATCATATGTTGTCTTTGAAACAAAGGACACATATTTAGCAGAAATATGTCCCAAAAAATGAAGAAAAATCAGTGAGATAAAGCTTGACCCTTTAAATATAATTGAAAATCAATGCGGGAGATTACCCATAAGAACGATATAATGCGTATTAGGATAACAATTTACAAACTTTATGACGAGATTTAGTCAAATGATAAATTAGTACAGTAAGAGCTCTTAAAAAAAGGAACAATAAAAATAATTTCTGATATCTTGTTAGTAATAAATTTTCTACAGTTACGGACAAATATCAAAACATAACTTATTTATGAGATATAAACTAGTAAATGTTTTTCACCGCGTATGGATTCGCATGACAGGTGATGCATGTATATCAGTATATAACATGCGTAATGAGGTAAGAGGTTTTCAATGCATCATCAATTGCATAGCACACGTTCACAGCATCGCAATTTCAACATATTCAAGGAAAAACATGTATATGTTATTTATAGCTGTTAAATTGCAAATAACGCACAATAATCTCAATAAGTATTATAAGGATAGCAGAGTGATGAAATTTATCGATCGTATTTCAAACCTGAGGTTTTTTCAGCCTCGAGTTTGAGTGAAAATTGTAAATCTGTGTATTGCTATTTTACCTACAACGTCACGGGCAATTTTGTTTCTGACGAATATTTTCCACCTCTAATAGTGATAAACAACCATACATCCATATCAAACACAGACCAATCAACTATATATAAGTTTTTAAAGTTATATAAAAAAAAAGTAGATACCCATAAAATATTTAAACTCATTAATCAAAGAAATACTGACATCGCCATGGTAAAAAAACACCCAACCAAAACAAAAACACAACATTGAAAAATAAAGACTGAGCAGCTGCGAACTCTACCAAAATATTGTTGATCTCATTTCCCCTGGAAAAGGTAAGCAGATGTTGTTATATCTTAAGCAGCCGTTGTATATCCAAAGCTGGTAAATTTTTTGGACAAATGAGGTTATTAAAGTTCAAATTAAATACTTAAACAAAAATGAAGCACTTTCGGCTACTCTTACAGACTACATTGCTTTAACATTATAGTAAGGTCAGTTAAGCTATGAACATTTTGCAAGCTTGACTTTTTTAATTGTAGAGCATAACCGTCAGCCATAACAAAACATGTTAGCTTTTGGTTCACGTTTATTTAGCCAAATAATCTTATAATGTGAAGTTGACCTTGACTTTTTAAAATTTAAAAACAATGTTGTGAATTGTGTAAGCTTACTGACGTCGTTTAAATACTTGATCAAGGCTTTAGTTTATACTCAAATTTGCTGTCAAGCCTTTCATTTAATTTCTTAAAATTTAAAAAGAAATGACGGCATGCATACTCAATATGGGGGTATTAAGACTACTCGAAAAGCCACAAAATGTAAAACTTCCATTTTATTGATTCATTCCATAATTATCGCATCTTTCGTAAACTAATTTCTAGATCTAAATCTTTATTTGTCGGTACAGATAATTTCTCAAGAAACACGGAGCAGACAACAGGAGATTCAAAAGGTATTTTGAATATACTTTTATTCTGATAGTTGTGTCGATTCAAAATATATATGAATCATATATAAACAGAATATCTTCTTATTAGACGTGTTAGGAAAGTCGATACTATTGTTGGCGCTCGTGTTTGATGGAAAATGAATACAATATGATGTGGGGGTCATCTCCGAAATCATAAATACTCGTTTTTTATAACCTGTATGGCCATTGAAATACGTTATTTATAGTGTGCAATACATGACCGATCGGACATTGTTGAAGAACCAAAATTAATTATCAAATGTGAATTTCAAAATCAATTAAGTGGTACATTTGTAAATTAAGGATAAACATGAAAAAGGGGGGATGTTTTTTTTTTATTCTAAGAATCAACAAAATTTTTGAAAAAAAAATGGAATGAGTGTTTTGGCCCGCTTTAGCTCTTAATGAAAACAAACTATCGTTTTGCTTCATTCCGATACGATTTAAAAAAAAAATAAACAAAAAAAATATTATTTTGGAAAATACAAATCCCCTGTTCACAATATGAAGGCCCCATGATTTATTTTAAAATGCAAATTTGGGATTTTGTTGTTCACTTGCCTAATATCATAGCATTGTATGATTGGGTAGCATTTGCATTGTTTAATGGCTCCCGAAAAGTCCACCACAAAACTTCAACTGTTTGTTCTGGTTCGTTCCTTTGCTATATCCCCATAAGGTCACAAACGACTCTGACTGTCTCTACACGTCTTAATGCGTCAAATAATTCAAACTCTTTCCTTGACCTTTGTCTTTGATAATTAACAGAATTCTAGATTTTCACAAGGACTAAATATGAACCAAGTACTGTTAAATTCCTAGAACGATGTAAAATATATAGTGTCAACAAGTGTGTTACGGACGGAAAGACGGGCCGAGGGTAAAGAACCCCTCGAACTTTGTTGACGAGAGGATAAACTTAAGCCCATTGGAATCGGAAATGCAGATAGATGTTATTATACGAAGGCATTGGGGTTCAAATGTCAACTAAAGCAAAGTTTGTTTTTATCGTTCTTTAAATGTCGTTCAAACTTTTTATTTCTAAAACCAGAATTATTAGAAAAGCTTATAACGATCTTTCCAAAGACGTATGATTATGATATATCGAATCAAAAATGTAGTCTTATAACAGATGAGGAGTTTGTGTGTGTGTGTGGGGGGGTATTTTTGTGTTTATTTGTTTTGTGTTTACTTATTTTTATTTGCTGTATACTACCAGTGTGCGCATTAAAAATCTAACGTCAATTCCTGAATAAGAGGATGCTGGTGTGTGACCGGTTCATACATAATATTGCGGGGTTAAATATGTTCGTAAGCGCTCAGCCCTTCTCTAAACCGCGGAGAGTTGTGTAAGTTGTAACAGTAAATCAAAAGTACATACTAAACAAATCGGTTGAAAATGGCATGACTCATTATATCGACAGGAAGCGTTAAAAAACTTCACATAAAGACAATAGACACAAAGTACCAATATCAGAGTACTTGCAGTTACTGAAAGCTAAAAGTAAATAACAACGGCTTCCGAAAGTATAAGGGGACATTAAATTAATTGATTATTATTCTGAGATAACGGAATATCAATCCGTGATCATATATTTGTCAATCTGATATAAAAGATAAAAAATTCCGAGATCATAGATTAGCAACTTGAGATCATGGATTGTCAATTCGATATCACGGATAACCAATCCGAGTTCACGGTTTTTTGCGTTTGTGTCTCTTTATGGCTTATTATAGACGACTACACCCTTTTACCTTTTTTTTGACAAATGTTAAAACAAGATAAATTTATCACAAAACTAATATTAATTTAACTTAAATTGTATTTATTGAATATTTTGTGGTTCTTAAAAAATTGATTTTCTCCTGAGTACTCTAATGAATGCAATTGTTTACGATTTGTCTCAGCGGTATTAAACACGCTTAAACAGGTAACAACAATGTTCAGTTTTTGTATTCATTGAGACGGTCCCCACATCATATTGTATTCATCTTCCACCAAACACGAGCGCCAGAAGTAGTATCGACTTTCCTAACACGTCTATTATGATTATAAGAACAAGTACAACTTCCATTTTACTGATTCATTCTATAATTATCGCATCTGTGGTAAAATAATTTCTAGATATAAATCTTTATTTATAGGTACAAATAATGTCTCAATAAACACGAAGCCGACAACAAAGGATTCAAAAGGTATACATCAATATATAAACAGATCTATCTCCTTATTATGATTATAAGAGACGAGTATGATCGGATCCATACGCTTATAGTAATAACGATATGTATGTAAATGATGTATTTTGAACATCTCATTTACATTTTTTTGCAACTTCTTTGAATTAAATTTCCCAAATTCGTCTTTTTTCTATAATTTTAATTCGAAAAATTCGGTTTTGTTTGATTGATTCAATTTTGCTTGACGTCCAGTGTTTCTGTTTGAACCCGCAAACTGTATGAACACACCTACTGAGACGTAACGTATTGCATATACATTAATTCTGATAGTTGTGTCGATTCAATATGTTTGTATCATTTTGACCCAATCAAAAATTTGAAAGAAAACCGCATAGGCTTTTATTGTTAAATACCTACAGATATAGCTATTCAATGTATATGATAAATCAACGACATATAAAGAATACTGTATATCTCATTCAGTTAGTATGTATGTTGGAATAGCAGTGGCACTGACGATATTGCCGATAGCAGTGATAGTTCTAGCTGTGTGTATCAGAAGGTAAGAACGCCGTTGTTGCTTTCAGTATTCTTAAAATTCGTTGGCTGTTTAGTTAAGTTCTATTTTTCAGTTAATGGTTCATTTTGGTTAGGCATCTTACTTAGATTAAAAAAAAAAAGTCGATGATAAATATAGATTAAAAAAGAAGTACACTGCTTAGATATTTCAATGTTTTTTTCATTTAAAATATAAAAAATGTGCAATTTACATCAATGTGTTGAGTTTTTATACTTCAGTTTATTACTTTTTACAATGTGGCAATATAATTCAATTAGATAAAGGACATTGACAACAAAATGTACCAGATATAAAAATCAAATGTCATATGGTTTGTTTTTTAATCATTAATGAAAGTGGTATAATGAAAGGATATTTCACCCGTAGCAGCTTATTTGGTTTAATTTTGTGAAAATAAGGTTAAAAAAATTGATGACGAACTAATCACTTGCAAGTATGAATAATTCGATTACCGCATGCAGTTGGAATTCACATATAAGTTAAAAGTGTGTAATAACATACACAAAAATACTATGCTGTTCAATGTAACTTATCTTGCTACAAATAAAAGCGCACGTATTTGCAAGATAGTTGAATACATTAGTTTTATCTGTGTAACCACTTAATCTGTTCCAAAGATAATTTCTAATTTCAAATGAGACTTTTCATACAGATTGGATGAACATACTTTCAAACAGCATTATATACATTGATCGACATAAACTTTTTAAATGAATCAAACGAGAGGCGAAATATTCATACGGGACATTCAAAAACATTAAGCCGAAAAAAAACTAGCAACGCCATGGATAAAAGAAAAAAAAAGCAGACAAACAACCGGACACAACACACACCATAAAAAACTAAAGATCGAACAATACGAACCCCACGAAAACTTGGGTGATCTCAATTGCTATGGGCGGGTGAACAGACCTTGTTCCAACCTTGGAGCCCGTGGTGCTGCTTATGTAGTTCGTATACCATCCCGTTGATAAGTATAATTAGGTATATGTTATTTGGAGGAAGGTGCGTGATTGAAACATATCCATCGTCATCAGTAGCATGTGTAAAACGGATATTTCATAATAGTCAACCAACTCGTGATGGAAATTAATGAACGCATGAATAATAAACAATTAAAAATATAGAACATCTGTTCAAAATATTGGAAGCGAACTTTTGAAATTGCTGTTTTTTCTTTTGTATTTTTATGAATCTATACATCAAACAAAAAGTGTAAAGTCACTTTAACAAAATTAAATTGTAGACACAGAATTAAAGTTGTAGTCACGGAACCTGCAGCTATTAGCAACTCTGATCATGAATATGAAAATGTGCAAGAAAATGTCAATACAGACTATCATACGTTAAATCTGGAACTTGTTGGAGAGACAAATGATTATTCTACCCTTCAACCAAATGTTCCAGATTATATTGAAATTCGTTGACAATCGAGAAAGAGAAATAACATCTTATAAAAAAGAATAGACAATAAAGAGGGATGTTTAACTCAAACCTAATATGTTGTCTATATACAGATTATAATGTAAAAATTAAACATATAAAGATAAGTTTGAAATCAGAATCATATTCAATTAGTTTGATATTTTGAATTGTTTTCTTTATTTTTGTTTGTTTCAGTACAATCAACAATAGGAAAAAATCTCTCAAAAAGTAATGTCGATGTTTTAAAGACGGCATGATTTCACTCATGTCCATGTCACCAGATTAAATCCATTAGTTTGATTTTACTTACTTCTTTCATTATCTAAAATATTTAGTTTGCATTTACTGTTTACTAGTAGCAGTTTGATTTGATGATGTCCCATACAAGGATAAAAAGAAAGTATTGAGGTAACATAACCGTGGTCATGCAATGCAAATATTGCCTATAACGGTCTCCTTTTTGAGGCCTTTGGCTGTTTTCCGCCGTTTGGTCAAGTTGATGCCAATTGCTACTTGATCATGTGATGCTAGAAATAGTTATAGTTTTTATGTTTTCAAATATATATGATTTTCTCATCAGGGCAGCATCTGATTATTTTTTTTAAATAGACTGTAGTTTTACAAAGGTATGAAAACCACATTTCAGAGATATTGGGCGAAACACAAACTTGATAACTATTTTTCTTCTGTACATTATCTATATATTATGAATTAAAACCTTTGTATTGGATTATATTATACATGAGATAAAGCGAAAGATACTAATGGGACAGTCAAACTCATAAGTCGAGAATGAACTGACAACGCCATAACAAAAACCAAAAAAAAAAATGTAAAGACATCTGTAATATGTGTCATTTATCTTTAATTTGTGTATTCGTTTTGTTTAGTATCGATATATTCATGCTGTTTTTTAGCTGACTTTCACAGTTCTTTTTGATATTTGACTAGCATGCCATTCTCTGGTTAAGAAAGGATGGAATATCTATGAAACTATAAACTGCGACAAATGTTTATTTGCCCGAACCATCTGTTGTGGATTATGGATTCTCTATATGACCACAGTAAAAAAGATAAACATGTAATAACATGTCTTTAATGAAAAAAAACTAATGTTCACAACAACTTTCAGCTATTTGTCATTTCCTCAGATACCAATTCTATCATAATAGTAAACGGCACAGAAAAGAATAAAACAAATAATGTTTATGTCGTATGAGAAATTTACAAAATCTCTTTATATTTTACAAAATGATGACACTTTGATAACTGTCAGTGAAATCTGGATGACTTTAGGTATTTTAACAATCTAAGTCTATCAAATCGGAATATCCATGTTCCTGTTCATAGGGGGGCAATCGTCAGTTGTTACATGTTGTCATATCTTAATAAGTTACGTTTGAAGAATTTGAGATCACACAAGTATGTGTAATGTTATCTTTGCAATGCATTTACAACTTATGTCGACTTGATTTGATGTTTAGCTTGACATAATGCAAGATATTGTAGACCTATCATCGTGTCCATATGGCAAATGTTGGGGTAATTTGCTAATTTGCATAGCGGCAATTTTGCCTTATCATGACGGCAGCCATTACGATAGGATTATATAAGCCCCTTAAATAAAAATGCCAATATGTTAATACCTATCTCGAATGAACAATTTGTTTGCATATATAGGTGAATTGTACATGTTTTTAGGCCTCTGTCCGTGTACAAATGAACATTGTCTACTCTGAAATCTTTTGGCTTTTTCAGTTTAAAAATCGGAAGCGTAGTCATCATGGTCATAGTATGATTGCTATATAAGATCATATAAAATGACGGAAAATCGTAACATATCAAGATAGATTCAAAGCAGAAATACATATGCAAGAAGATATTGTTCATGATTTGTTCGCATATAGGGAAACGCCTTGTAGGTAGAATTTAACAGTTAAATAACTTTAAACTTACCTGTTTTCTTTAGTTTTCGGCTAAAGTCTTTTAAAAACATGATGATTTCAACCTTCCCATTTCGTAAAAAGTCCAAATTTAAGCATTTTCCCTTAGAATAACACAGCATTTTTGTATATATCCGCCAAAGGAAGTTTTTAAAGATATATTAGTTTTAGAAACATGACGGAAAAGGACGTGTTTATCCGCAAATCTAAAATAAATTATATTTTCAATCTTAAGCTAAGGGAGGTAATTTGATCAAAAGGGACAAAGTCACGTGGTGCAAAAAATTTAAATACAGTACCTTTGATTTTTCCATATGCAGTCTTTTAGTGATTTGGACGTTTTGAATAAATGAGATAAATATGTACTTGAGGTCATGATACAATTGTATTTCTCTAATTTGTGTGGTATTTTTACGTTTCTTAAGTGGTGTGAGAAAAATATTTTTCCTCACTAGTAATATATATTTTCTCGACAATATGAATAGATGACGTCACCCCCTTAACAGTAGACGTGACGTCATGAAACTTCTATGAAATTTATCAACCCCCTACAGATCCATAGGGGAATACCACTTGACGTCGTTAAACCAATTACAACGTGATAATTTATCGGCGGTGCGATAATATTCTATATTAACTTGTCCCATGGTATTTTAAGTTAGACAATTATTCTCTGGAGACATCTCAACTTCAGAAAACAAAATAATATGTGTTATATCTCTACTATGTTTCAGAAATATATGCCAAATTTCTATTAATAGCATTAGCCAGTACTTTTGTATATCCATGACCAAACAAGGGAAAAAGTAGAATCTGTAAATAAGTCATGATACCTCATTTTTGTCCTCAATGTTCTTATACTTCGTAATCTAAGGGTTCTTTGGTTTTGTTGGGAGGCTGTTTTGCTTTAAGTGCTTGACAATCTAAATATGTATGAACAAAAGGCTGCTCTTTAAGAACATATCTATCGTTTAGTCAAAGATTATGCTTACAGTTATATATTGAATTTACCAGTATTTTATGTTAAAACAAAAGCGAATAAATAAATGATTGAAGCATATGCGTTGTATTTTAAAGAATATTAATAAAGAACAAATCCGTAATTAGTAGGTGGTGTTCTGCTGGTTTCCACGGCCAGGATGAACTTATCATTAAACTTAGATTTGAATTCAAAGACAGTACAATGTTTGTCTTACAGGATTATAACTAAATGATGTCTATTATCAGTGAAGTTGTATACATTTGTTTAAGGGCCAACTGAAGTACGCCTTGGGGTTGGGAGTTTCTCGCTGTATAGAAGACTCTTTGATGGCTTTCAGCTGTTGTTGTCTCTTTGACACTTTTTCAATTTCCATTCTATTTCTATATTAAAATAAAAAACCATGAACACATATATGAATGAAAAAGTATTAGCATCATGATGCAGTACGACAGGGAATCTCGTCCATACTTACCTTACACGTGTCTTTAATAGTACCATTTTGTGTTTTCTTACAAAAACATTAGGAATAAATGTTTTTGAATTCACAAGGAAAATTTTAAACTGTTGTAAAAAAATGGTGATTTGATACTTGAAAATATCACATTCAAATGAAGTATACATGCAGTTTAACTGAAAACAATGCAAGGGATAAGTACAATTTACATGTGCGGTACAAAACAATAACAAATAGAAGGATGACTACCACCCTTATTAGTACATAACTGAGGAACTGTTTGGAGGAAAATCGGTATTAAAAATAAATAATACAATATAATTTGATACAGAAACCACAAAGATGAACTAAAATGGGTGTTTAGTTATAATGTTTAAACAGAATATTATTGTTTTCTAAGTGGATAATTCCTATCAATTTTCCTTAAAATTAGATACGTAAAGATATTGAAAAGATGAAAGGTCAAGTATAGTCACAAATGCTATGCCTGAGAGTTGAAGAGAGAATGGAACTATCTATACTCGAGGCATCAAATTAAATGTTTCCATTCAGATCAAACATGGCTGCACATTTATGTTATAAACTCAGTAGAACTACTTAAACATCGTCGATTTTTTATAAATCGGAAACTAAAAACGAAATTGTTTGACATATAAAAGTATTACAAAATCTCACCATTCTTTGAGAGTAAAAACTATACAAGTATTAGGACTAACGTGTTTATACAAATAAGTGCGTTTAGTGTGTTGATTGGTAAATTTACAGTTTTTCTACCAATAGTTATCTTTAAGTGCTTGAACAATTGTTGTTTTGTTTGTTATTCTCAAGTCTTCATGAACTTTAAGAGCGGATGTTAAATTAAATAAAAACCACATTGTGTATATATTTCCGTGTATTTTATTTTCTATTTTGACATCCATATTGAATGCAAAATATTTGGCCACTATGTTTCTTCATATTTGTTTTCTGTTTGGATTTATGTATTCAGTAACAGGTAGGACAGATTAAGAAGATAACTAAAAAACACACGTATATTGTTTTCAACTAAATAAGAATATGACATATATATGTATCATTGTAATAACAAATGAAGTAGACAGCGGTTGCCGAAAAGTATATGAACATGCAGGTACTACCGTATTTAACAAAAGAGACTAATTTGCTTGGATATAAGCTACTATAAGTTACATTGCGGCCTTCAATATTGCACAACATTTGTATTAATCAAATATTGGAATTGTTTGATTGTTGGCGTTATACCATTCGTCTCAACTCGGCCGAGCGGATTCTACCGAGGATTGCCGAATGGGCGTTATACGTATAATCAATGCACAGAGCCCTGTGCGGTATCATGCAAATAGTATGGTCTGATAACAGACAAAATATAACTGAACTCCCATAGGAATATTTGTTATCGTTGTAAGATATGAATGGAGACAAACATACCCTAAAACCAGAGGGGTTCATACTTATAACTCACTCTCAGTATGTAAGTGAATATTAGACACTTGCGGAAACTAGGTTTATACCTAGGATTACACTTTAGACTTACGATTACAGTAAGTAATAAGTAAGTAATTATTTATTATAGTGACATGTGTATCACAACATACATTTATACAATTATATACATAGCAATTTGATATTTACACCCGGCCCATTGGACCTATATGTCACTTTAGCAATATTAAATCATATCCGAAAAACGTAAAGGTTTACAAAATAAAAATACAGAATTAGACGTAAAGTTGTTTTTTTCTATGAATGAAAGCTGAATTTACAAATATTGCAGTTTGAATTTTATAGTATTTCAATAAATGTATAAGTTTTTCGCTATTGTCACTAAAATTGTCGAATGCGGCCATAGGTAGAAACCTTTGTCTAAGTTTGTCATAGCATGGACAGTTTAACATAAAATGTTTTTCATCTTCGACCTCTTGCTTTTTACACAGAACATATATTCGGTCTGGTAGAGCTTCATTACGGAACCTTCCTGTCTCTATGCGTAAAGGAAGAATCCGACATCTTAATTTGGAAAAAGCCGATCGTTCTTGTTTAGACAGATTTGGTGTGATATACTGTTCTAGTTCTTAATTTTCTTTGAAGAGCACAAATGTTCGTAGTTTCGGTGATAGAGCAGATTTGTATTTCCATTCACTTTCAGTATAACATAAAAGTTTTTCTTTAGCTTCTTGTATGTCCACTGTTTGTTTTGTGACATAGAGGTTACTTCAACCAAGTTTATCAAAGATGTCCATAACTTGTGTGCACCATAATCCATTATTCTTATACTCCCACTCGAAATCTTTTTTCGTGAGTCTCTCGTCGTCCATAAGAATGAGACGATTCCAAAGGCGTACCATATTTAACCAATGTCTCTGCGTTCGTGGCAACCAGCCAAGTTCACTATTTAATGCTATAGTGGTTGCAAACCGATGTAAACCACAGAAATAACGTACTGCTCTGTTTTGTGACATATCAATGCCATGATAAGTATTGTAGCCCCAAACACCAGAGCAATAATCTTAAACAGGGCTGAAACAGAAGTTAAATACAGTTTCAAAGATTTTAAATCCATTTTTTTTGTATGAATGAACTTTAGAAATAGCAGCACCAAGTATTTTACCACAGGCTTTTGCAAATTCATCCGCTGCAGCAGTATATGTAAGGTTTTCGCTAAAAACAACGCTAAGGTACTTGTATTGCTCAACGATTTGTAGTTGTTCATTTCCAATTTTGAATGTTGAACTGGTCCGTGGAATTCGACCTTTCCGGAAGTGCATAACACTTGATTTTGCACTATTTACGTTTAATCTCCATTTCTCACACCATTTCTTAGTCAAGTCAAGAACAACTTGCATATCGCGTTCGTTTTCATTCACTAAAGCAATATCATCGGCGTACAACAGTATACTGATTTTTTTCATTTTCTACCGGGATACCCATGTTCAAATTTTTAATCTCAACAGCTAAGTCATTAATAAAGATCGAAATAATTAATAAAGCGTCGACGAAAGGTTGCCTCCCTGTCGGACACCATTTACACAAGGGAACCAGTTCGTCTGGAATCCGTTTATACGCACACAAGACTCAGTGTTAACATATAAACTGGATAAAGCATTGTACATGTAACCATCTATTCCATTCAATCTAAGTTTGTACTGCAGTAAGTTGCAATCAACGAAGTCAAATGCTTTCTGCAAATCAACGAAAGTTACAAAGGTTGATTTCTGATTTTGAATCATACTGTTTAATGTAAAGACATGGTCCAATCATGATCTATCTTTTCGAAATCCGTTCTGATCGTCAACAATTAAATCATTTTCTTCTAAAAAAAATTTGCAATCTGATGTTTAAAACCGAACTATAACACTTAGCTACTACAGAAAGCAGACTTATAACACGGTCTTTAATGAAGTTCTTTGATCGTGTGACAAAAACAAGGGTTCATCTCAAAATAAAAAAACAAACCAACAATACAGATACAAAAAGGCAAATGGTTTCTTCTATCAAAAAGAAAAAAAAAGATGTAAGCAACACGTTAAAATTGTATGTGTCCGAGGCGCTTTTCTGCATTTACCATCAGGATCGCACAAATCCGAATATTTGAAGACAAGGATTTATAAGGACCGAATGTATTGATAGATATATGATACATACAAGACTATACAAATCCTTGAGATACATATTATCATCAGGAGCAATAGACTGTCCCCGCGCAACAGGGTACTTTTAATGAATTGGTTAGTATACGAAAACCAGCAAAAATATTGTTCAAAGGATGCTCTACAAACTGTTTCATTTGAAATAGTAATGTTGGTGTCGTTTTTGTTATGCACGATTACAACATTGTATCCTCAACTGTTGCCTTGTCGACTTAAATAGATAATTTATTTTTAACTTTTTCTACTCGCTGGCTACACTTTTGCATTTTTTATCCATAACAATCGATTGAATAGATTCGCGTATAAACTTTGTGTTGAAATGAACAATGCAACGTCGCAGTGAGAGATTGTGGGCTGTTCTGGGGTTGGAATACCCCTTTTTGTGCCGATCAATGCTTTTGAATAGTGATAGGTCGGATGCCCCCCCCTCCCCAATTTGGATTTGAATCCCCTTTTGAAAATTGCAGGATCGACCCCTGCGTCGTCAGTGCACTCTATATTACAATTCCATGAAAATAGTACCAGTCTCGGAACAGGGGTGAAAGCTCATGTTTCGAGGATACCAGTCCCACCCATGACACCGTAAAAAAAAAAACCTCCATACTTAATGATTCCCAAGCTCTCTATGATAATAATTGCATAAAAGAAAAACAACTTGGAAGTCGTTTGTTATTTTTTGTGTGTTGCTGTTGAAAACATAGAGGGCAAAGTTTTTTTTGTTTTTTTTCTCTCGAATAGTAGTGATTCTTTATTCTATTATAACCAAAAGCATAGACAAAAGTGTTTGTCCTATTCTGAAAAAATAATAGATTTCAAAATTATACCGAACGGCAAGTGAAATCTCACGAAAAACAAATACCTCAAAAACACCCTTCTGCTGTATTTCCTCATTCTCTTTAAAACAAAATCTTTCATTTAATCACTACTCAAATATGTGTATAAGTGTAAATGGAATTAGATTGATGAATTGTTTCATACACATATATGTATTAGGAAATTTTTTTTCTCAAACATATCGGTCTGCATGTAAGTTTTTAAAGTTTTTTAATGTGTATTTCTTAAACGTCGTGCGGTGTCCGATTCACTGTAAAAGAAAACAAAATAAACATGGCAACATGTAAGAATGTAAACTTATGCATTTTGGTAAAAACAACTGTTTTTCAGATAAAATACATTCACAACATTTGTAAAACTATTTTTTTTTCATTCATAATGCTACTGCATTTTCTTAGCTTAAAAGAAATAATTTAACAAAAAACCGAATACTAAAATCAAAAGCTCAAACAAATCAAACGAATAGAATAGAACTGTCATATTCCTGAATTGGTACATACATGTTCCTATGACGAAAATGGGGAATCAAACATGGTTTTCTAGCTAGCTAAACTTGTATGACTGTCATATACAATTTCATTTTATTGACAACAATTTGTGAACTAATTAACTCTTAACTAAATGAAAGTGTGAATATTTAATGAGAAAGTATGATAAGGCCATGCTTTTTAAATTGTTTGTTTGTTGGTGCCTTACGCGACTTTATCATTCTTTCCTATATATTTCCGTCGGATTTTTAATGAAACTGGAATCCGGTTGAATCCGGAGAAATATATCGACCGTCATCAACAAAAAACTGGCATTCCTTGTAAACAGATTTCCAGTTTTTAGAATTCGAAAATCAAAATATATCATATTTTCCAAATATTATCCTTCAAACATTGTAAATTCTGAAATTTTTGCGTGCATTTCTTTTTATCATTTTGTCATGGACCTTTTATAATGGTCTTCGCAAAAACCTTTGACAAAGTCCCTCATAAAAGATTACTCTACACATTAAACCATTACGGTATCCAAAATGAAACTTTAAACTGGGTCTCTGCCTTCTCAAGTGACTGAACACAAACAGTTGTCCTGGATGAAGTCATCTGACCTGGCTCCAGTCAGTTCAGGTGTCCCTCAAGACACAGTTCTGGGCTTAGTTTTATTCATGGTATACATCAATGACCTACAAAGATACCTATCATACAGTAAACTCAGATTGTTTGCCGATGACAGTATTATCTACAAAACCTCAAATTAAAGGGAATATGATGCACTACAGTTAGATTTAAATGCAGCTGCTAGGTGGGAGCAAGACTGGTTGATGGCTTTACATCCAGACAAATGCACAGTCCTTACAGTCTCACAAAAGGAAAACCCCTTTAAACATGACTATATCTTCCATAATCACAAACTTGAACTGGTCTCTTCATTTACATATCTGGGCATTACACTACAAACAAACCAAAAATAATCAAAACTTTTAGACAACATCATAGCTAATGGCAACAAATATTTGGGCATTTTTTAAAAGAAACTTGAAAGCATCATATCAGAATATCAAAACTAGTCCGTCCTAAACTGGAATATTCATGTTCAATATGGGACCCTCACACAGTTGAACAAACCTCTCAAATTAATATGGTACTGACTACTGAGCTGATGATATTTTTGGGGACTGATAGTCCACCAGCAGATGTAACGACCCAGTGATGTAAAAAAATTGAAAACAACAACACGTTTAATAGTTTCGTGCATCCGAAGCGCTTTTAACCTGTTAGCTTTATCAATAACAGTTACGTTAGATTGACTATTCGTTTTTATGCGAGTCATATTGTTATCGCACCATACATAACAAAATGTTTTGTTTTGTTTATCTAGATACAACAGAAGATCTAAACGGTCTATTGACTCAACATACGACATTACAATCAACTCCTTATACAACAGGTATTCCTAACTATTTATGCATTTTATGTAAATAAGTCTTTATTGTATGTAACTGTAGTAACCGAATTGTACCTTTTTCTTGTTATTTAAATGATTAGGTGATTCATAATTTACTTTATACATTAAACTGTATGAATTCAGTTTATTTCATGCAATCAAAAAGTGCAATCAATAATCCCTATGTGTACATATTACCTCCCTTCATCTTGGGCTAACAGATATTAGTAACTCTTGCTGAAATACTAACAGCCATAAGAAACACAATAATACATAAGTCGCATTCGGCGAAATAATGAACAAGGACAAAGAGTAAGGAACTATTTTGATATACAACAGTCAACATTGGTTATACAAAATATTATAACATGCACACTACTCCTAGCGAAAACGTACTAGTGTTAAGAACAAAGTTGGACGATTGCTTTCGTGTGAATTTGTGATGAAAATTATACAGGAGATGACAAGATTTGATGATAGTTACATATATTTATTATCATTTGTTACTTACCTTTCAGATTTTAATGTGAGTGAAGTCAACCATACATGGGCTAGGGATTCAGGTAACTGTGTATATGGCTGGACATTGTCTGGAAAGAAGATGTTCAATTCATGTTGTTCAGATTCATGTCAGACTATCAATGCCAATAAACTGCTACCTAATGTAAAAAAGAAACCTCCTTTTCTTTGGATAGATGGTTATGTAGTGCGATCCCCTGTGATGGAATATTACGGTAACAAAGATTGAATAATAAGCGTATTGGATTTTTTACAATTTATGTTTTTTTCTTCAATTACAATACTTTTAACATGCAAGATACGTTGTTTTTGTTTGTTATTCCATTTTTAATCATAATTATACGCTTAATTTTATTGTTACTTTAAAAAAAGCATGTGATCTGTTGCGGTTTGGATAAAGTCTGTACACGCGTGACTGATGTCCATATCATCAGGTATAATCTCAACAGAACAAGTGGTTATAACTCTCTATTTTTTTTTTATAAATGATTAAAGTAATACCTTTTTATGTCGGTACTATAACAGAGGATACAAAGATCAACACACCGTTAATAATATCAATAAGACAATTTCTGTTTAACAATTGCTGAATTATCATGGAGACAATAACGCAACTGTCCTATTAATAATTTTCAGAAGAAAAAACAACAATGTTCTGTAGATTCGCATTTTCAATCCTTAACATATTTTGTCCTCATTGTTTAATCTTTTTCACTTTTGTTCCTTAAGCCACGGTCACAACAGATCTTACGATTATTTGACGTGGAAGATCTATATAGTAGTTGTCGTGGCTTTGTCGTACAAAATGACAAAAAAAATTATTATGATTGGTCACATCAGCTACGACATGTACACGATGGTTCCATGATGGGTATACGACAGAAAAAAAATTGTTATTGTACTGTCGTGGGTATGTCGCAAGTCGGTCGTGCAACAGTCATGCGACAGTCGTACATCAGTCGTGAGTTGTTTTGGGGATATTTTTCCGGGTTTCGTGTCGTAGGATACGCTTGTTACTGTCGTGATACTGTCGTGTTACTCTCGTACATTGTACGACTGTCACACAACAGTCGTGGGTCACTCTTGCGTTTGACTCCGAACTACTAGTACGTACAGAAGGTCCCATTTATTGCGTGCCATTTGCCATTTGTCATTTGCCATATTCGTGAAACAATCGTGCGACTGTATTACGAGTGTCTTGCAACAGTTGTGAAATTGTCGTACGAATCAATTAAGGATATTATTTGATGTTTGCTGTTATGAAATGTCTAAAACTATTTTTTTTATAAAAGGCTATAACTCCATCATTCAAGGCTTTATTTCCTTTTAGGAATTGGATATATTTAATTTTGTGGGCTTTATGCCGATCCTCAACATTTATATTAGAACTTAGAAACATACAACAAATATAATTATGGTCATCTTAGCTTTTTACTGTGTAGCAGTTCATCGTATGTCAAGAGGATGGGTGTTAGTTTGACGTAGCAGATTAATCCGCTACGTGTTTTTTCCACATACTCTATCCACCATTCTTCTTTTCCAAAGGCAGTCCAAATTATCATCCCTTCATTTTTTATAGACCGTAGTATGGACCAGGGTAAAGCATTCGAAAACATCCCAGGTCTTCTCTAATCTATGTTAAAAACAAGGCTAACAAATTTCATCAGTATTGTTGGACATGTTGTATAATTAGAAAGGCAATTTTAATCCTAATTTTGTATAAATTGTTAAACATTTCACTGTGATTTCTTACCATAGCTTTTTTTAAACTTGTTTATTTACTTTTCACCTTAGATATTCATCCCTAATAACTGTATTTACTGTGTATATGCATTCAGGTATCGCATCTCAAATGTATTCGTTTAACGTTTTTTGATTCAGTTAAGCCTTCCAATTGATATTTGATCGTGTGTTTTTCTGTGTTGTGATGTTATACTATTGGCTCAGCAAAAGGGAGAAGGTTTGGTACCATTAAAACGTTTAATTCCGCTACAGATGTTTGCACCTGTCCTAAGTCAGGAATATGATGTACAGTATTTGTTGTTTGTTTATATAATTTATACATGTTTCTCGTTTCTCGTTTGTTACATAGATTAGACCGTTGGTTTTCCCGTTTGAATGGTTTTACAATTGTTATTTTGGGGCCCTTTATAGCTTGTTGTTCGGTGTGAGCCAAAGCTCCGTGTTGAAGGTCGTACCTTGACCTATAATTGTTTACTTTTATGAATTATTATTTTGATGGAGAGTTGTCTCATTGGCACTCATACCACATCTTCCTATACCTACGAACATACCCTACAGTTGTTTATTTCTGTGTGCTGCATTTGCCATTTATTGTTGATGCATTATGGGCAGTATCAGGTCGTTTGACTAAATAGATATAAGGGTCATATGTGTATTTAATAATAACACAATGACGTATGCAGGTAATAATTATAGAAAAAGTATTTTTTTTTAATTTGCAAATATCATTCATTTATGTTTAAATTGTTTTCTTAATTGTGTTATCATTTTTTTCCATAGAGTGTTTGGCGATACGAGACGTGCATAGTACAGCCAATGTATTAGAACATCAGAAAAATCTATCTCATAACGGGGTTGAAAAATGTTCTCTGTTTTGTCAACAACATGGAAAATTAAAGAACAACGATTTCATTTTACTACAGGTATTTAAACTAGGGTTTTGTTTTTACTTGAAACATATGTGTGAAATCATATCTTAAATTGTATATACTAATATATATCAAACAGATCCTTTGTAATCATAGGAAAACAGATTTATCTAATGAATGGTCACAATTACATAAGAACAGATATTGAAAATTAAGATACGAAGAACAATGTGTTTCAAATAATTTAATTTCACATTTGACAATTAGATACATTATGAATGTCGCATTCCGCTACAATTATGTTATACAGGTAGCCGAGAAAAAAAAAACAATAATGTTATTAAAATCAATAATCAGTTATTAATGGAACGTTAAATTACGTTTGTCTTTATTTGTAATTGCGACTAAGTAGCATTCAAATTATTGATAAAGATTACGTCGGCGAGGTACGTGCGTATCACAATTCAATATTACAGAGTTTGTTTTAAGAATGAAATTTAAATATACATACATCAGTCCGATGAATAAATATTTATTTGGTGGTCGATCGCCGATGCTTAGCACAGTACCTCTGTAATTAAATTTGCCATATAGGACATGTATATATAAGGTATATTAAAACAAACACCAATCATTCAAAGACCAGTTAAGGTCACGTCGCAGATCATTCGTCGTCAAATTTATGGCGCACAGAGACGCATAAGGTGGCAAATACTGTAAAGACTATATGAACAATAACGAAATAAACAGGATAACCAAATTCATCTATAATATATTGCTCCGAGTAAGTTTGGACCTTTTTTATTCATAATTCCGTTCGTTTTGAATACTTTAATAAGTAAAGGTTATATATCAAGTTTGTTCCGCAGCACTGCTAACCCAGTTGATAACACAATCGGGGACTGTAGCTTTATTAAAATAGTGCTTGTAAATGAAATAAACACTTTCCAAATGTCATGCGTTGGGTCCATTTATTTCATTATACACAATCAGGACTAAATTTCATTCTTACTTTTTGAAATTCTTCGAATCGAAAATAAGGTGTATGATCATAAGGGACACGAACAAACTCATCTAAACTCAACTTAACAAAAGTGAGTGGGAACATTTGTTTGTCCATACTTTTTAAAGACGGGTAAATTTAAATCTGTAAAACCGATAGGATGTGTTCATGTTTATATACAAGCACTTACTACTGAGTTGATGAGGGGAAATTCAACGTTTTAACCCTTTGTTAGTAAAAAACAATACTTACAATACTGCATGCATCACAAACGCTTATCGTGATTAAGCAGTAACAGGTGGTTCTGCTTATTCATGTATATAAACACAAACAAAGGCATACCAGCAAGCGATATCCGTTCAAAAACTGACTGTTTGTTTGCAAATCAATTAAACTCATATGTTTTTTTTTTATCAACAACTCCCATACGTCAAGATGTGACAAATACTTTTAGGTTGATCGTTTGATTAAATACGAATATACATCTTTTTATCACCGTTGGTGGCATATATATCAACAGCATATATCTAAATAACATGGTTGAAGTACATGTAGCTAAAGTATTATCAGATGGTACTTGACATGCAAATAAAAAAGCTTTCGTCGGGTATTACTATTTATATTTCTCCGAGCGCATATAGGTGTCTCTTTTAATTTAAGCATTCGACATTGGTTTATTGTCAAGAAATACAAAGAATATAGCTTTCGTGCACTATAACTGATCATTAACAAAAGAAACTGGCTACGGTTGATTGAAAAATTTGATCGAACACAGACAAACCTACCGTGTTATAAAAAACGACGGTGAAAAGACATTTGAACATCGAACTAAAAGTGCACTCTATTCTCGAACAGTGCAGGTTTTGTAGCAAGCACTGTTCCACTTGCATACGATTTATTGATGTTTAAATTCGTTGATGTGACTGTAGCCGTCAGTGACCTAGATATTTTATAGCGGTCATTTAATTTATGATTGAAATTAAACTCGTTTGACTCGTATAAAATCAAAATCAAGATGTCATTATAATTGTCATCTTAATGTTGTCATATCTATATATCCTCGTTGATCTACTCAAAGAGATTGATTTTTTCTCATGAGCCGGTAGTTGAGAGATGACCAATGATAATCTGTTTATCGTTATTTTACCTATGACGACGTTGTTAATTTCATGGTCAACGGCCATTTGCGCCGAGCGATAATTTGTCATATCAGTCTATTGTGCTGTGAATGAAAATAATCAGTCAGTTAGATCAAAAGAAAATTTCGTTAAATAGCGATAATGTATGTTATTTGATTTCAAATAGAATGAAACTTGCTATTGTTTGCGTGCGAAAACACTTGAATTATGGAATGGTCTGAAAGAAGTACATAAGATATCTACTGACGACTGCGATATACAATGTTATGATGACAAATTCGACAGATGTGGAGGCAAAACAGATCTTTTTTCAGCATATAAACTGAAGACATTACCTATAGGTAAGTTTAAAGTTGAAAACGGAAATGGGGATTGTGTCACAGAGACAACAACCCGACCACAGAGCAGACAATAGCCGAACCCCACCAATGGTCTTCAATGCAGCGAGAAACTTCCGTACCCGGAGGCATGCTTAAGCTGGCCCATAAACATTTATGTATAAATTATCTTCATGATAATAGATATGTTAAAAGGAAACAAAGTTATCGCTAGTTTAAATTTTAATGTTGGAGTTGAATGTGTTGAATTTATTATTAATTTGTTAATTTTGTTTTAAAATACGATGGTGTAAATGAATTCAATCATTTTATTTGAAATGATAACTCAAGTCTGATTCAGAAACATATGGTTGCAAATGTAGTTTTAAAATCTAAATTTAAACATGTTTATTGAATTTAAAAATTGTTTGGGTGCATGAATTTTGGAATTGATAATCATTTAATATAGTTCAGTGTAATATATATTTAAAAGAAAATGTGGTATGGTTGAAGTGAGACAACTCTTCACAAGAGACCAAATGAAACAGAAATTGACAACACCTTACGGCCTTTAACAATGAGTAAAGCCCATACCGTAAATTCACCTATAAAAGGACCCAAAAAAACAAAGTTAATGTAACACAATTCAAACAAGAAAACTAACGGCTTAATAAGTGTTCAAAATAATGAACGAAAACATAGAAACAAACGACAACCATGGAATTACAGGTTCCTAACATGGGACAGACTAATCACAAGACACATCCTAAGACAAGGAGAAACTTTTCAAATAACAGCGGTGAACCAAAATTGGGCTACAAAAGGTAGAAAACAACGTAATCTGGAACCTACAGATCCGAACGAGCGAGAAGAAAATCAGTTTTATCAAAACCAAAAGTAATAAACTTGCAACAATATATACATGCATTTAAACGACAAGAACAATACATTTTTTTTAATTTCTTTACAGTACTCGATTTGACTCTGATGGCCGCATATGCCTGATGCAGCTAATTTGTTTAGCAAATTATTGCGTGATAGAATAGAACAACTATTTTTTTAACATTTGTCAGTGTTTAAGCTGCATTCTTTGGCATTTGTATAATAATATTTAGTAAATGCATCAATTTATTTTCGTACTGTGGTACTCCTAGATAGACTGCATGTTGATTGTTACTTTTTGGGGCACTATATATATCAAATACAAAATTCAATTTATGCCATTTTATTTCATGATGTTCTCGAAAGATGGGTTGCTGCCAAAATAATTAAATGCTGAAGAATTAAGGGTATTAATTGTAAGGTTGTTGACGTGTCTTCAAAGTTTGTATTTACCGAATTAATTATGATTGAGTCGAGCGTGTCATCTATAAAGTATTTTATGGATATTCGTCTTCCCCGATTCGTGAGTTTGTTGTGTGGAGCTGTTGTTTGTCGTATGACAATTGACTTTTCTTTATTTTACGATTAATGGTTACCTCTCAGTTTCTGTCCTGTTTTAAATTGAGTCTATCAATAAACTCATCATATAAATTTTGTATTTACGCCAGACGTGCGTTTCGTCTACAAAAGACTCATCAGTGACGTTAGAAACACAAAAAAATAAAATAAAAGATCGTGTCAATTTACTCATCATGCTTGGTTTCACGATTAAGGTATGAATAGCAAAGATAGCACCATTTATAAAAAAAAACGCCTTGATTGTATAAGTTGTAATCGGCAATATATGTGCAATCCTACTTTTGAAAACATCCTATGAATACCAAGTTTCAACATCTTAAAAAATCGATGGTCATATTTTGTTATATTTAAAGCAAATTATTAGCAAATTATTCATTTGTGTTTGTCAAGTATTCATAAGCAGTGAAATGATAACATATTGATAGTAAAATACATTCTTAAGGATGTACTTAGGTGAGGTTTCAGAATTTGCGTCAGATGTTTGAACTCTTTGGTGTTTAATTTACGGTACAAGGTAAAATATTTTGCCCCATAAAACCAATTTATCATTTCATATAAGACTTAATAGCTAATAACAGGTCATTTAACAAAATTTAGGCAGATTTTTGATTTTCTTTCGTTTGTTTTGAGACCCAAATTATACCAATACAAATATAAGGTAAAAGTCCGTGTCAATCTTTTCCCCGCCATATTTAAAAAATAAAATATCTCGAAAAGGAGCCCCATGACCTATCCATATTTTAGGTTATTTTGATCTTAACTAATACTCTTCCAGCTTAAAGTATCAATTTTCAATTCATGATTTATTTAATTTCACCTAAGTACATCAATAAATGTGTTTTCAGCAGACATTGTTAAATATAAAAATGAATTCAAAGTGTGTATATATCAATTATTATTAATTATACTTCACGTTAAAATACCATACTTTGATTGACTCATACGAGGGTGTTAATTTACTCAATCACATGGTTGAGCGGGTGACAATTTTATTTAATGTTACCCCCTCGCCCAGACCAGTCAAAAATCAATAATTTAGAGGACTATGATTTGAATTTACATCAAGTAATTAAATACAATGCTTAAGTTCTACGTTTTGGCTCATATTTCATTATTTGACTGTCAAAATAAAAAAATAAAACATCTTGCTTAACTTTTTTGTCTTTTCTAATACCCGGAACGTTGTTATGTACTTGACGTCATACAAATACTTTTACAATAAAATCAATATGTAAAAGATAAAAATGAAAGGACATTCAGTATAATAAATTAAATAACACATAGCTGAGAGGATGATAGAGCAAAAAGGTACCCCTCGAAAAAGCGTTGTCAACCTTGGCTTCGCCGCGGTTGACAATGTTTTCTCGGGGTAACAATCTGCTCCATCACCCTCCCAACTATGTGTTATTTATATAATACTACTGGTACATTGTTTTTAAAATAAAGCAAATTGTATTGTATAGTTGTATTGTTTATAAATTGTGTATCTTTGAGAGTGCTGTTAGTGATTGCACTTTCAATGATTAAGCAGTAATGCTCAACACAAATGCTTTGTATACAGGTGTCTGAGGGTCCTGCAATTGTTACGCAAATGAATGTTAGAAAAATAACAGAAAAGAAGCAACCTAAAATGTAATAAAAAAATGTAATAATTTTAATATCTGTATTAATAAAATGTCTTAAATTTTAAACTTATTTTTCCACAATAAGTAAAATCGTAAGAAGAACACTTTTTGGTAGTTGTTGCAACAAATTATGACTTACAACAAATAATTTCAGGTGCAGAAATCGATAGAAATTGTTACTATACGCCTGACAGCGGTACACAGGTCAAAAGTACTAATTGCAAAGACACATTAAAGTTTAAGTGCGAACAAGTCGTAGAATCAGGTATATTTATATTCATACTGAATTTTTCTAATTGCTCTCCTGAATAAAGAATGTGATACATGTAATTGAACATCTTCCTATACGGTTTCGTATTGCCTTTCCATAGTTAACATTAGTAGTTTAAAGGCACAATTTAGATAATTATAACATAATGCAAATGCTGTGTATACATTTTGTACATACATATTTCTGTAATAGCTAAAACAAAACTGGTCATTATCATTTTTATCATATATTTAGCATTGATATGATAGCTTTTGCATATGTGTAATGAGCGGGAGTTCACATGCCAAAATTTCCCACCCGGGCTGATAACCCATATCAGGGGCATCTCGTGCACAAAACCCATAATAGTGCCTCTCGTGCAAGTTACTTCCGGTATTTCCGGTATCGGTTGTTTACTTTTCCATTGTGACGTCAGATTTTTTTTATGACGACGTCAAAATTTACGGGAACTTTTGTGGGGATAGTTTAGTACTTACTAACAAATGCCATTGGAAATTATGAATCATTTTATAGTACAACACACATGGAGTAATAATGATCATAAAAGTCTTCCAAGTTTTTAATATATCAAAATGCCTCTATAGGAAAACGTAACGTATATAAATATGAAGGTAGTGATGTTATTGTTGGGCAATTATAGTGTATTTGTTGGATTCATAATTTTAACTTTTATATAAAGTTTTTGACTGTTTTTGTTATTTTATTTGTTAATTTGCCATACAATTGTCGGAAATATATGATAAACGATAAATACATGGCCTTTTCCATATCGGCCCGGGTATCATCCCTCGACCCATATCAGCAACTCGACTACGTCTCGGGCTGATATGGGGGTTTCGGGATGATACCCGGGCCGATATGGAAAGGGCCATGTATCAATCTCTACATATGGACTGCCAACATGACAGTGGTATTGACTAAGATATTGATAATGACCGAGCCGTACGTCAAGTTGTTTTGTAGCTTTTGTATAGTGAAACCCCATTTGGTACATTGTGATAACATCAGACAATTACTATAAAAAAATGATTAAAATAAACTGCAGTTTGTATTTAAATCAGGGTAAACAAGTCATTATTATAATACATGTTATGGCATTTATCATTAAAACTTGGTATCGTCTGGGTTGTCTCTTAAAACGAAAGTCACATCGTCCGTAAATGAAATAACTTCTTATGCCATTTAATATATAATTCTAAAGACTCTTCTAGTCACTGCGTTGACTTTAGCTAATCTATAAATTAAATGTATTTCGCAGGTGTAACTAACAAGCTCGACACCTCATAAT
The DNA here is from genome assembly GCF_965363235.1 of Mytilus galloprovincialis. NCBI lineage: Eukaryota > Metazoa > Mollusca > Bivalvia > Mytilida > Mytilidae > Mytilus > Mytilus galloprovincialis. The sequence continues at coordinate 18,038,282 of NC_134846.1, forward strand.
ATTATCATCATTTTAAATAAAATTATAATTTCTTCACTTTACCACTCGGAAACGAATGTTGACATGTTCCATTTGAAAAATTTGTTTAATAAAGGACAAAAGGAAAATTTTGGCTGATTTATTGGGATTCTTCAGTATGAAATATTAAGTATATAGTGTTTTGTTTTCATTTGTGTGGTCGAATTTTCTTTAAGTGTGGACGTTATTAGGTTGCGTTCGACATATCACTGCTGTGCACTGAATCGGCATTACGATTTAATAGAAAACAATCACTGCTGTACATTAAATCGTCAATGGTAAATCAAGTTCAATAGTATGCCATAACTGTAAAAGAACCGATAAGATGGCCAAATAAGAGTACCGCATGAGGGGTATATTTTTTAATTTAGAATTGCTTCAACCGTGAACCAAATATCAATTTAAAAATAAAACATATTTATGTGCCAGTACCAAAGGTCTGGCGACTGAGCGTGTGGTTCTCTCGGGGACAAACAGTCTGAATCAGTAGTAGCGACTCTCTGGTAGCAAGCACGTTTAATGTCATAATTTGACTGCACTCGATAGGCATTTCGACAATTATTATTTCTTCAGTGATACCCCTGGACAATATTCTTTTAAATCGAAAACCTTATACAAGCATTTCAAGCTCATAAAACCAAAAAGGACTTAAAGTTAATTAAAACCTGCAGCTTTAAACATGTTAAATATACGGTCGTTTAAAACGAAATAGTTTCGATTGATAGTCGCTCATTGATGATCATATATTTTCATTATATAACTAATTTTTATTTGTTTAACTTGCAGATGGAAACAGGGATATTAAGGTCAAATGTTACGACCTCATTTTGAATTGGTATGATGCAAGAAAAGCGTGTAATCAATCTGGAAGATATATTAAACTTTTGAACAACAATTGTGATAATAACGTAGATTTTAAAGCTGATAAACTGTGGCACAATACGTTTATTAAAGAGAGAATTATTTGGAATACAAGTATGATATATTTTCATATTAATATTTTTGACGACGGAAAGCATATGCGCCTATATATAGCTATTGAATTGTAAAATTAAAAAGATTAGACAAGCATGCGTTCCATACAAAATTTGAAAGAAATTAAATATGCTTAACTGTTATTGACAGCCTGAGGTGCGTGCTTATTTACACTTGGTGTAAATAATAGCTCGATTTGAACATGTTGAAGCAACCATAAACTGTAGTTGGCAGATTCTCATTATCATTTGTAAATGCCCAAGCTTCATTTGAATACTAGTATCTTTGATGTTTTTCTTTTCAAAAGATTAAACATGTTTTAACTCGTTATCGACAATACAAATGCTTATATTCTTGTTAGCATTCAAAAAAATTACAATCATTATATTTTTCAATAAAGATTATACGAAGTCGTTCAAATTTGATTTTGAGTTATTTTGCGCTTTAATTCTGATTGCCAGCTATGCTGATAGTTGGCTGACAGTCAATCATGTAACCTTATCTAATATGCATAAACCTAAAATGTATAGACCAATGTTGGACATTCTAAAAACAGACACAAAGACATCAAGCGAAGTGTCAAAACAGAACTATATTATAACATATGTATATCATGACGGATTGGAAGACGTAACATGGCTAACTATTCTATCTTAAAAATCGCCTCTTATAACTTACCTCAGTTCATATACATAAAAAATAAAGAAATGTGTTATAACATAATAATTGCAAATGAGACAATTGTCCATTCAATTTCGTATACATTGGATTTGAGCAGTTAAAAACCACCATATGAACCTCCAACATTGAGGAGAAAAACATACCATATATTCGGCTAGAAAAGCCTCGACGATATAAATAATTAAATTGAAAAAAAAATAACGTCGTAACGTGTAACAAAAATAATTTGCGAACAAACAAATATGACAGACAGATTGTAGTTTCGTGAATGTGCATAATAACAAAATGAATAATTCCATTAGGGATAGTCTATCAAATTGAGAAGTAACCACAAATACGGTTTCTTGCATATAACGACAGTATTATGTGTATAGACATACATTTGTTTTCTTTTTTTTTTCCATTAAAGCATATACTTGATTTTATCATGATTTTTAACTGCATTAATTCCATATAACTCCTGCTACCGGATTGTTTGTTCATTCCTTAACCAATGAATTAGTGCTTACATGCATGTGTTTTCAAACATATTGTGTTTCCATTTAGGTATTGTGTGTGACATGGAAAGGAACCAGGGATACAGTTGTTTAGCAATGAGGCTAGCTAAAAATTCTGAGTACATTCTAACAGCTCAAAATTGTGACAATGAATACTATTCTCTTTGTCAAAAAGATGTGTCTGGTTTGTTACTCATATTATATATAATATATCTTCGTTATGATTAAAAAAATAAAACCGGGTATTACTAATGATTTAGATGAAAATAAAAATAAAACATTGTAAAGAAGAAGTGGAAAATAAATAAGGTACGTGCAATCTCGGAAAATAAACCGACAATGCTTCGAGAAAGTTAAACAGAGTTTATTGTTTTTGTTATCGATAAATTAATAACCAATGAAATATTCCTTGTATGGTATATACATATATAAATTCATGGCCATACAATCTGTCGATAAACCTATTGGATGCTGGAGGTGTACATGGTGTACGGATTGCTAATTTAGTCTAAGATGCATGGTTTTTTTTATAGTTGTTAGTGGCTATGAACTAGCTGTCAGTTAACTGCGAGTACTCTCAGATCTGTACCTATTGTCTCTTTGTTGTTGTGATATACAAGTTCCCGGCCACGTCCACTTGTATTTTTGTTTATCTGATGAGTTAAGCCTGTTTAACTGATTTTTATAGTTCGTTCTTATGTTGTACTGTTATACCACTGTCCCAGGTTAGGAGGGGTTTGGATCCCGCTAATGTTTAACTCCGACACATTATGTATGAATGTGCCTGCCCTAAGTCAGGAGCCTGTAATTCAGTGGATATCGTTTGTTTATGTGTTACATATTTATTTTTCTTTCATTTTTGTACATAAATGTATACTCTTCATCAATTCGGGGGATGTTGAATTTTGATTTCTTGTAACTGGGGAGGGCTTCAGCTTACATTTAAACAATAAGGAATTCTCAAAAAGACACATAAAAACAAAAGTGAGAAATATACAAGACTAATAAATGATATATGTTTTCCCTTGGACATGCACAACAGACATCAAGTATGTTTTGTTAGATCTTTAACTGAACTTAAACTGAAACAATCAGCAAGATGCACAGTAAAACTTAGAAGCCCGAGTCTCCATAGTTTGAATTATGAATGTGTTAAGGTAGCACAATACAAAGATTTTTTTACTTCCAATTCCCAACCTTTAAAATGCTGTAACTTTCTTAAAATTGCATATAAATTAATAAAAGAGGTATATGTAGATAGATAAAAGAATAATCTTTTAAATGAATGCAATATTTTTGTTATGCAATCATTATGTAATCAATTATTATGCAATAAGTGGCAAAATCTTGGTCAGTTCACTTGAACGAATTTAGCTCTTTCATCTCTATAGCTACACAAGAAATTTGAACGTTATCTTAATCAGTACAGCAGGAGCTTCAAAAGGGTGTCTCAAATTATCGCTATCGTATTCCATACTCTCATAAATTTGTAATAAGTGTAAACATCCTTACCACATAAAAGTAGATAATGTATGATTAGGTGTAAAATTTGATCTATACATTATATCCAAAATCTGAGACACCCTTTTGTAGATAATGACTCAAGGAACAACATATATTAAAATCAACCCTCTAGGAGGATCCATGAAGAAGCTAATTTCAATTGAAAGGAGAAATTTGTTGTAAAATTTTGTAGACACAGTTATAATTATAATTGATTACATAATTGTTGTATAATACTAACATTGCATTAATTTGAAAGAGTAGTCTGTAAGCTATCCATAGATACCACTATTATAAATTTTCAAGCATTACAACGAAAGTTACAGCATTTTTAAACTGGGGAATTGGAGGCTTAAAATCTTTGTATTGTGCTACCTTAAATATATGTTTTTATGAGTTGTTCTATTTTTACTTTTTTTTCCTTCACTTAGATGACATTGATAAATGAAACTACAAAGCTTTGCGTCGCACAGCTAGTAGTCTATTCAAAAAGCTGCAAAAACTGTCTTTATAAAACAAAACTATATGTTGTCTTCGAAACGAAGGACACATATTTAGCAGAAATATGTCCAAAAAAAGGTTACAATAGAAAAAATCAGTGAGAAATAGCTTGACCCTTTAACAAAATTGAAAATCACTGCGGAAGATGACCCATATGAACGATACATTGCATAACGACGCTCTTTATGAGGAGATTTAGTCATATGATAAATAAGAACAGCACGAGCTCTTAAATAAAATTAGCAATAAAAATAATTTCTGATATCTTGTAAGGTACAGACAAATATCAAACCAAAACTGTATTTATGAGAGAAATATAGATTCCAAAACTGCAACAAGTGTGTTACGATATTTTTCCACTCGATAATTAAATTATTGATATATAAAGCACGAGGCTTGCCGTGCTCAATATGTGTTTAAAATTTAACTGTTCAGAGTGAAGAAATATCGTAATGCACGAGTTAAAGTGGTAGAATCTGTTTCTCTAATGTTTTTTATCCTTCGTTTTCAGAGATTTGAAGAAAGTTGTGTATTTTTTATGTCACGTCATCAGACATTTTCGCCTTTTTTATGACGTCACAATAGGAAAATTCAGAAGAAAACAAGAACATTAAACGTCACAATTAAATTTCGACCAATCATTTGCTGAGAACAGGTTTTTCACTGGTGAGGAAAACTATTTCTCTGACACCGATAAAAAAATATGAAAAAAAAAATTAGAGAAAAACAAGTAAATGATTTTGACCGCGTATGGATTCGCATGACAGGTGATGCATGTATATCAATGTATAACATGCGTAATGTGGTTGAAGGTTTTCAGAGCATCACCAATTGCATTGCACACGTCCACAACATCGAAATTTCAACATGTTCAAGAAAAAAAATGATTTTTTTAATATGATTATAAGAGCCGAGTACAACTTCCATTTTACTGATTCATTTTATAATTATCACATCTTTGGTAAAAATATTTCATGATATAAATCTTTATTTGTAGGTACAGATAATGTCTCAAAAAACACGGAGCAAACAACAGAGGATTCAAAAGGTATGCATCAATATATAAACAGATCTATTTTCTTATTATGATTATAAGAGACGAGTACAATCGGATCCATACGTTTATATTTTTAACAGTATGTAAGTAAATGATGTATTTTGAACTGATGACATCTCATTTACACGTTTTGGCAACTTCTTTGAATTAAATTTCCCATATTCGTCTTTTTTCTATTTTAATTCGAAAATTTTCGGTTTTGATTGATTGAGTGATTCATTTTTGGTTGCTTGACGTTCAGTGTTTTTGTTTCGAAACTGCACACTATATAAACAAACCATCTAAGACGTAACGCATTGAATACACATACATTCTGATAGTTGTGTCGATTCAATATATTTGTATCATATTGATCAAATCAAAAATTTGAAAGAAAACCGCACTGTATTTTGTTGTTAAATAGATATAGAAAGATGTGTTGTGAGTTCCAATGAGACAACTCTCCATCCATATAACAATCTAAAAAAGTAAACCATTGTAGGTAAATGTACGGCCTTCAACACGGAGCCTTGGCTCACACCGAACAACAAGCTATAAAGGGCCCCAAAGTTACTAGTGTAAAACAATTCAAACGGGAAAAGCAACGGTCTTATCTATATAAAAAACGAGAAACGAGAAACACGTATAAATTACATAACTAAACGACAACTTAGGACAGGTGCAAACATTTGCAGCGGGATTAAACGTTTAAAGGTACCAAAACCTGATCCCTTTTTCTGAAACAATAGTATAACATCACAACATAGAAAAAACACACGATAAAATATCAATTGGAAGGCTTAACCCAATCAAAAAATACCTACATATATAGATATTCAATGTATATGATAAATCAACGACATAAATAATACTTTATATCTCATTCAGTTAGTATGTATGCTGGAACAGCAGTGGCACTGACAATATTGCCTATAGCAGTGGTGGTTCTAGCTTTGTGTATCAGAAGGTAAGAACACCGTTGTTGCTTTCAATGTTTTTAAAATACGTTGGCTGTTTTGTAATTTGTAGTGTCTGTCAATGGTTTATTTTGGTTATGCATCTTACTTAGATTTAAAAAAGTCGATGATAAATATAGATTAAAAAAACTTACACTGGTTAGATATTTCAATGTCTTTTTCGTTTAAAATATAAAAAGATGTGCACTTTACATGAAATGTGTTGAGTTTTCTTCTTTTTACAATGTGGCAATATAATTCAATTTAACAAGATAAAGGGCATTAACTAAAAAATGTACGAGATATGAAAAACAAATGAAATATGATTTGTTTTTTAATCATTTATGAAAGTGGTATAATGAAATAATTATTTTGCCGGTAGAAGCTAATAGCTTGGTTTAATTTTGTTAAAATAAGATTAAAAAAACAATTTATGACGAACTCATCACTTGCAAGTATGACTGATTCGATTGTCGCATGTATTTTGAATATACATTTACAATAAAAGAGGGACGAAAGATACCAAATGGACAGTCACACTCATCAATCTAAAACAAACTCACAACGCCATGGCTAAAAATGAAAAAGACAAACAAACAACAGCACACACGACACAACATAGAAAACTAAAGAATAAACAACACGAACCCCACCAAAAAACTAGGGGTGATCTCAGGTGCTCCGGAAGGGTCAGCAGATCCTACTCCACATGCGGAGTGTGTAATAACATACACATATACATTATGCTGTTCATGTAACTTATTTTGCTACAAAGAAAAGTGCACTTATTTGATCTTCATATTTAACTTGTTAAAATATTGAAATGCAGTTGAATACATTAATTTGATCTGCGTGAACCCTTAATCTGTTCAAAGTATAATTTTTAATTTCAAATTAGATTTTAATACAGTTTGAATGTACATATTTTCAAAATCTGAAACTGGATTAACCAGTTATAAACAGCATAGAGCAATATATACATTGATCAATATAAACTTTTTAAATAAAATAGATTCATACGGAACATTCAAATAAATTAAACCACACAAAACTGACAACGACATGGCTGACAGGAAAAACGATCAACAGGACACAAAACTAAAGATCAAACCCCATGAAAACTCGGGTTATCTCAATTGCTAGCTATATAGGGGCTGGTAAGCAGACCCTGTTCCAACCGTTGAGCCCGTGGTGTCGCTAATGTAATACGTATACAATCTCGGTGATAAGTCTAATTAGGTATATGTTTTTTTTTCGAGAAAAGGGAACATGATTGAAACATATCTGTCGTCATCTGTAAAACGGATATTTCATTCATTCGATGCCACTGCTGGTGGACGTTTCGTCCCCGAGGGTATCACCAGCTCTGTATTCAGCACGTCGGTGTTGACATGAATATCAACTATGTGGTCATTTTCATAAATTTCATGCTTACAAAACTTTGAATTTTTCGAAAAACTAAGGATTTTCTTGTCCCAGGAATAGATTACCTTAGCCGTATTTGGCACAACTTTTGGGAATTTTGGATCCTCAATGCTCTTCAACTTTGTACTTGTTTGGCTTTATAACTATTTTGATATGAGCGTCACTGATGAGTCTTATGTAGACGAAACGCGCGTCTGGCGTACTAAATTATAGTCCTGGTACTTTTGATAACTATCATAATACTCAACCAACTCGTGATGGCGTCAGAAAAAAATTATGATCGCATGATTTCTACTTAACCACTTGGAAGTCTTGGTTCAAAAGCTTAAATGAGAGAAAAGGGAGAATCAAAAGAAATTCATGATAGGAAATACAAGCAATGGAATATCGTATCAACTCAGAGATGAATACTTCGTATGCAAGCGCTGCTGGAATATTCGTAGTTCTATGATCAGTCATTTGTTTTATTCCCTGCAGAACGACTCTATAAGGTATGCCGTCATGAATTTCGACCACTCACTCATGATACATTAGTGATACTGTATAACACATCATTTAACATGTGCAGTGGATGCATTTGATTTTTGCATTATTTGTTCCACCTTTTTTGTGAAGCGATACTTATTTATGCATTATTTGAAACAATATGACATGTATAATAAGCAATTGCAAATATAGAACATCTGTTTAATATATTGGAAGCGAACGTTTGAAATGGTTTTTTTACTTTTGTATTTTTATGAATCTATAAATCAAATAAAAAGTTTAAAGTCACTTTAACCAAATTAAATTGTAGACACAGAATTAAAGTTGTAGTCACGGAACCTGCAGCGATGGGCAACTCTGATGATGAATATGAAAATGTGCAAGAAAATGTCAATACAGACTATCATAGGTTAAATCTGGACCTTGTTGGAGAGACAAATGATTATTCTACCCTTCAACCAAATGTTCCAGATTATATTGAACTACGTTGACAACGAGAAAATAGAAATAATACCTTATAAAAAAGAAAAGGCAATACAGAGGCATATGTAACTCAAACTTGATATTTTTTCAATATACAGATTATAATGTAAAAATTAAACATGTTAAGACAAGTCTGAAATTAGAATGAAACATTTTCAATTAGTTTTCTTTATTTTTGTTTGTTTCAATACAATCAACAATAGGAAAATATCTCTTAAAAAGTGATGTCGATATTTTAAAGACGGCATGATGTCCATCATGTCCATGTCACCAGATTAAAACCATTAGTTTGATTTCACTTACTTCATTCATTATCTAAAATATTTAGTTTTCATTTACTGTTTACTAGTAGCAATTTGATATGATGATGTCCAATACGAGGATAAAAGACAAGATTGAGGTAACATAACCTTGGTCATACAATGCAAATATTGCCTATAAATAAAGGCAACAGTAGTATACCGCTGTTCAAAACTCGTAAATCTATGGACAAAAAAAAACAAAATCGAGGTAACAATCTAAAACTGGGGGAAACGCATTAAATATAAGAAGAGAACAACGACACAACATTAAAATGTAACACAGAAACGGACTAAGCTTAGACAAAATCCGATGAGAATAACAAATATAACATCAAAACCAAATACATGAATTTGGGATAGAAAAGTAACGGTCTACTTTTGGTGGCCTTCGGCTGTTTTCTGCCCTTTGGTCAAGTTGTTGCCTCTCTGATACCTTTCCCATTTCAGTTTTCAGTTTTATCTACTGGTCATATTCCATGCCAATTACTACTTGTGTATGTGATTAAAAAAAATAGTTATAGTTTGACACTTTTATGTTTTCAAATATAAATGATTTTCTCATCAATGCAGCATCTGATTAATTCTTTTTTAAATGGACTGTAGTACGACACAGGTATGAAAACCACATTTCAGAGATATGGGGCGAAACACAAATGTGATAACTATTTTTCTTTTGTACATTATTTATATATTTTGAATTAAAACATTTGAATTGGGTTACATTATATATTATATAAAGCGAAAGATACTAAAGGGACAGTCAAAATTATAAGTCGAGAATAAACTTACAACGCCAAAACAAAAACCGAAAACAAAATGAAAAAACATCGGTAATATGTGTCATTTATATCCAAGTTAACTTGGAATTAAAGATACTACCAACACAGATAAATCTGCTTCATATTTAGACCTTTTTCTCGAAATGACTACTGATGGTAGATTAAATACCAAAATTTATGACAAACGCGATGATTTTAATTTTCCTATAGTCAACTTTCCATTTCTGTGTAGCAACATCCCAGCGGCACTAGCATATGGAGTATATGTGTCTCAATTGATACGTTACTCTAGAGTTTGTTCAAAGTACGTTGATTTCTTTTAACGAGGAATACTCATTTCTCAAAAGTTGCTAAGACGGGGCTATGAATCAATCAAATTAAGATCATCACTCAAGAAATTTTACGGTCGCCATCATAAGCTGATTGGCCATTATGACAAAAGTGTGTCGGAAATCATATCTGATATTCTTCCTCAGTCATAATTACCTTCCATCATTACCGAACTGAACAAAGAAATAACACGACGGGTGCCGTATACGGTGCAGGAAATGCTTACCCTTCCGGAGCACCTGATTTCACTGCCGGTTTTTAGTGGAGTTCGTGTTGTTTCTTAATTGATATTTATAACTGTTGATGGAAATGTCCTTTGGTTTTATGAGTCTTTGTTTACTCCTTAGTTTTGATTGTTATTGTCTTATCTTTAATTTGTGTGATAGTTTTGTTTCGTATCGAATTTTGAGGACTTGCATTGTCTAGATTTAAAAATTATATATGGTTTCCCACACTACAAAAGTCTGAAAGTCTGAAAAGACCAGTTTTTGTCTTGATTTGCATGAACTTTTACTCGACATTCTCCAAAAGTATGACTTGTGCCTAAGTTTTTCTTGACAAATTCTCATTTATATTAAATTTGTATGAAATTTACTCGATATATTTTCGACATTCTGAATATTGTCTTAAAATTTCTTGACAAATTCTTGACATTTGAATACTGTCTTGAAATTTCTCGACATATTCTCGACATTCTTATTTTTTCTCAGTACGGCTTGACATATTCTGAACATTTTAAATTGTGTCTCAAATTTACTTGACAGTTCTGAGTTTTACAAATCATCACCAATATTCATGATATATAACTTTAATCTTTATTTCTCTTGATATAATATACTGTTGTTTCAAGTTACACTTCTTACAACAGAAATGAAAAGTGGGCATGTAAAATAATTGAAAATTTGGGTATCGAATATTTTTACAAATGCAAATATGGCTATGAAATCTAATGTATAGAATAATTTAAATGTGGGTGTGTTGATAAAAACAATTTAAATATGGGTTTTAAAAAAGTTACAAATTTTGATTCCTTAATCTTAATATAAATTAAATGATTAAAACCAATCACACTGCAGACATATTTCATTCTACATTCATAATATTCAATATTAATATGGTAAATAATAATTGTACAAAAATGTGGTTTATATAAATAGCAAATTATGATGATATATAAATCATTCATTTAACAGAAGAAAAATTTGTGTAATGTCATCTGTTGGAATATATATTAAGTATTACACATGGACAGGACGTTCCCCATAAAATAAAGTATTCCACACCCCAGAGAACACGCAACTGTCAAATAGAAATAACTGATTTACCTGTATCTTACTATACCAAATTTATCCTTGATTCTTCAAAGTTTAGTTTAGTCATAATAAAAAGGAGTATATAACAGCAATAGAATGTCATAAACAGTGCAGAATAAATCTGTACACATTTCAGTCGAAATTTATACTGTTGAGATAGTGTCAAGACATATTTAAGACAGTCAATAATGTGTCGAGACATATTCAGACATTATTTAGAATGTCAAGAATGTGTCAAGACATATTCAGACATTATTAAGAATGTTAAGAATATGTCAAGACAGATCGAGACAAATTTAAGACAGTCAAGAATTGGTCGTGACTAATCTAGACTCTTATCAGATGATACAGGAAGTGTCGGGAAATTTTAAGACAATGTTCATACTGTCAAGACACTTGTCAAGAAAAATCAAGAACCTTATTAGACAAATTCATACTATGTCAAGAATTAAAAAAAATTATTCAGACAAATTAAGAATGTCGAGTAAAAATTCATGCAAATTCAGACAAAAAACTGGTCTTTTCAGACTTTTTGACTTTTGTAGTGCCATGGTTAATGGAAACGTCATAGATTGCAATTAAAAACATTTTGATTTATATTAACACACACCTGAAATCATAACATTCTAAGAGGAAACTAAAAAGTCTCTTGTGGAGAGTTGACTCATTGGCAAGCATACCACGTCTTCTTTTTATTAAAAGTTGTGGCTCATGGATTCTCTATATGACCACAGTAAAAAAGGTAAACATGTAATAACATGTTTTTAACGAGAAACACTTATGTACACAGCAACTTTCAGCTATTTGTCATTTCCTCAGATAACAATTCTATTATAATAGAAAACGGCACAGTAAGAATAAAACAAAGAATATTAATTTCGTATGAGAAATTTTTATGATCAGTGTATATTTTACAAAGTGATGACACTTTGATAACTATCAGTGAAATCTGGATAACTTTAGGTAATTTAACAATCTAAGTCTATAAAATCTGAATACCCATGTTCCTGTTCATAGGGGGAAATTCGTAAGTTTATCATGGTACAATTGTATTTCTCTAATTTTTGTGCTTTTTTACGTTTCTTGAGCGGTGTGAGAAAAATATTTCTCCTCACTAATGAAATATTTGTTCTCGGCAAATGATTAGTTGAAATTTTATTATGACGTCTAAGTTTCTTGATTTCTTCTCAAATTTCATATTTTGACTGCATGAAAAAAGCGATCATGACGTCGCATATAAAGAACACAACTTTCTGAAAAACTTTAAAAAGAAGGACAAAAATCATTACAGAAACAGATTCTTATACTATAACTCGTTTATAACGCTAATACTCTACTCTCAATAGTTAAATTTAAAAGATTCAAAACGCTCGGCAAGTTTTGCGCTTGAAATAATAAGATTTAACTGTCTCGAGTGGAGAAATATCGTAACACATTTGTTGCAGTGTAGGAATCTATACATCTGAAGTACGCCTCCAGGTGTGGGATTTTCTCTCTGTATTGAAGACCCATTGGTGGCCTTTGGCTGTTGTTGTACATGTCTCTTTGACATATTCCCCATTTCCATTGTCAGTTTTATTTCTATATTAAAAAAAAAACTTGAATACATTTATGAATAAAAAAAGTTATTGCATTATGATGCAACCGACAGGGGAAAATAGAACAATTCTCCTCCATACTTCTATTACCTTAAACGTTTCTTTGACAGAACCATAGCGTGTTTTTTTACAAAAGCATTATGAATAACACATGCTCCTGAATTCACAAGGAAGATTTTAAACTGTTGTTTAGAACAAACACACACTTTTTGGTGATTTAATACTTGTAAATACCACATACAATTAAAGTATACATGCAGTTTAAACGAAAACAATGCAATTGAAGGATCATGCAAGAGGTAAACACAATTAACATGTGAAGTACAAAAAAAGTATTCAGATGACCACTACATTCATTAGTACATATCTTATGAACTATTTAGAGGAAAATTCCTATAGAAAAAATACACTATAATTTAAAACAGAAAAGACAAACTTAAGACGTTTTTTATAAGGTTTAATCTGAATATTATTGTTTTCTAAGTGGATAATTCCCTATCAATTTTCTTTTTAATTAAGTACCTTAAGATATTAAAAAAAGAATAGGTCACGTATAGTCACAAATGCTTTGTCTTAGAATTGAAAAGAGCATGGAGCTATCTCTACTCGAGGCATCGAATTAAATGTTTCCATTCAGACCAAACGTAGCTGCGAAATTTATGTTATAAACTTCCGTAAAGCCACACAAACGCCATCCATTTTTATAAATTGGAAACTTAAAAAGAAATGTTTGACATATAAAAGCATTATAAAATCTTACTATTCTTTGTGAGTAAAAATATGTACAAATGTTAGTCTATACAAATTAGTGCGTTTAGTGTGCTGATTGTTAAATTGTAAATTTAAAGTTTTTCTACAAATAGTTATCTTTAAGTACTTGAATAATTGTTGTTTTGCTCGGTAGCCTCAAGTCTTCACGAACTTTAAGAGCGGATGTTAAATTAAAAAAAAATCACATTGTGTATATATTTCCGTGTATTTTTTTTCAATTTTTAAATCCATATCGAATGCAAAATATTTTGAAACTATGTTTTTTCACGTATTTTTTCTGTTTTAAATATGTATTCAGTAACAGGTTTAGAAGATTACTAAAACCCTCACATATATTGTCATCAGCTAGATACGAAAATGACATAAATATGTCTCAACGCAATAACAAATGAAGTAGAAATTGGTGGCCAAAAAGTATATGTGCATGCAGGCACATTGGCATAATCAAACATTGGAATTGTTTGTTTGTTGGCGTTAAACTCGTTAAACGTAATCAATGCACATCACCCTTTGCGATATCATGACGTCTATTTTGGTCTGATGTAAGTAACTACATTTCCATGACAAAATACAATCGAATTCCCATAGACATGATTGTTATCGTTTTAAGAGATGAATGGAGTCAAAGATACCCTACTTATCACTATCACTCAGTATGTAAGTGAATATTAATCATAGGATTAAGGATAATGTCCTCTTAGACATATCATTACCTTGAGAGACTTAAAATCGTAATCAGAGTGTCATACATAAATATTATTGATGTTATATCATACAAAATGTATATAGATATAGAAAGATGTGGTATGAGTGCCAACGAAAAAATCACCATCCAATTCATAATTTATAAAAGTAAACCATTATAGCTCAAGGTTCGGTCTTCAACACGGAGTCTTCGCTCACACCGAACAGCAAGCTATAAATGACCCAAAAAGGACTAGTGTAATAATCAAAAGGTTAAAAAGGTCAAATAAAGTACACAATTGATGCCCAAAATTCCTAATACGTACAGCTAGGGTAATCTATTCCTGAGGTAGACAAACCTTAGTATTCAAAATATTCGGAGTCAAATCATTATTCGGAACATATCAATGATATTTCTTGTCAACACCGCGGAATAAAAACTCCACATGCATACAGTGTAACTATCATATCAAGAACCATGCGAATACGTATGGACACCGTGTGATATTTCATATGTATACAATAATACATAGTTACATTCGTATCAACTAGTATGGGTGTCTATCATCTGTCGCGATTGAATCAATCATTGGGGTTACAACTGTCATCCTTTTATCCATGACACCATATCAACTGGCATGTACAGAACTACAGCGGTTGTAATAACTGTCACAGATATACTCATGACCGCTGTATTAAGCATGGTAAGAGTCAAATACTGTGAAAGTACTTTAATTCGTGGTTATCAATTTTCGTGGTTTAAGCAAAATTTAAATGTTCGTGGGTTTTTAAATTCGTGGATTTTTGTTTTCTAAAATAAATATATTGAAAAATTGAAGTCATTAGAAATGAAGATATTAATTGTCTGGATTGACGGAAACTGCAAAATAAACCTTTATATTGTTGACCACTGTAAATCGTAGTGATTACAATAATTAATCTGAGATAGAGTAATCAACAGATTAAAGACCATCAAAAGTGTTTATAAGGTCATACACATGTCACCTAAAGACAACAGTTACTTAAACAAATGCTATAAACTTACTTTGAATTGTAAAATTAATTCTTATAAAAAGCAAGCCCAGCATGAAATTATTATTTCCCATACGTACGAGAATTATTAGGATATAAATGAACACTTTACCATAATGTATCATTACCGGAAATCAAACTGTCATGGATCAAAATTATTTTATTATGAAAATTAAAAGATCAAAAGTTGCACAGTTTAGGTTTTTAAAGATTTAAAAATTAGGTATAATCTTGCCTGCAGTTGAAGTTTATAGTGCGTTTGCCCTGTGACTACTCTTACAGTTGTCTCAGATTTTTAATATTCTATATATTCTCTGGATCAAATCGCCAGGTAGTCAAACCTTAATATTAGGATCTTCCCATGTCTTGATTTGAACAATGACTGTTTTATTTCGTTGGACACTTAAATTCGTGGATAAAGTCATCCACGAAAACCACGAAAATTGGTTCCCCACAGTAATAAGCCGTAACTTTTTCTATCAAACGTCGGTTATATCAATGTATGTTCCCATGAACGTAACATCAGTTTCTTTGCACATATCAATACTGTCGTATCAACTGTTGCATGTATGCACAACCTCCTCACGTGTTATGCATGCATTAATAATTGGTACACCATTTTGTCATGCAGTTACCCATAACTGCCTTTAAGACTGTTATGCATATATCGGTAACTGTCTCATTAACCGTCAACATGTACACTCTTACTCTCCTACAAACTCCTGAATATCATCCATTACCGCACACCAATTAATGCGCCAAAACATAGAGATATTGATATATGTTTACTGATATCGGACAATTTCAAGCAAGTGGCTGAGATGAACCGTGTTCTGATTTAAAGAGAAAGGAACCATAAACTATAAAGTTGTGAAAACTGTAGAGCTATGAGATAATGATCAACCAAAGTCGTAACGTAATCCGTGAAATTTTAATATGGATGATTTCATCTTCAGCACTTGGAATTCTGGGTTCACTATATAGTTTCCTTGTGAACAACAACATTTCTTCAAAGAAATCGCGGTAGGAATCGCAAGCCTTTGAATTTTGCACCAACTGGCAGATACAAATGTATATTCATCATGTTCACATGATGCAGACGCTGCAAGAGTGTTGCTACATAAAACTGTAAAGATGGAAATCTCCCAATGAGAATCTCATATTGTATCTCTTTTGACGGAAAGTTTTACTTTCAAATGACTCTCAATTTATGGTGTCCATATTATAATTTACTCGATACAATGTGTTAAAGATGTAATATGGAACGCTGTCTCATCTGTGTAAGTGTAGCATACATGAAACGTTCTGACAACATGAATAATATGATAATAAAAGTTTTGGTACCAGTTTTAAGTAAAAATGATTTCGTTATAAAGATTTACGCCACTTCTTAGAATACTAATATAATCTGTCAGATATAACTAACAACCAATTACTCGGTATGTTGTAGCTGCTGGCGACATATCAAACACGAAAACGAATCATGGGTAATAGGACAATACTATGGTATTAATGAATGGGTCTGTAATAATGGTCGAGGAAATCTGTAATGGCCCGAGGCAACGCCGAGGGCTATTACAGACATCGGAGGCCATTATTACTGACCGAGGACATATAACAGGGCCATTATAAAAACACCCATTTCTTAATACATTTATTAACCAACTGAACAAAAGTGTATGTGTTGCTGCTAACTTGATGTACTGTCTTACTCTTTTAATGACAGTTTAGTTTGAACAAAATAATTTGTACTTCACCATTATAAAGCTTTAAATATACCAAATATCCAAGATATTAAGTTGAAAGAGATATGTGTTAAAAAAGGATGAACAGTGATCCCTTTATATGGTTCTTTAATGTTGGTTGCTGGTTACTAAATTAAATAAAATACAAAAAGTTATTATACTCTTTACAACTTAGTTTTATTAACTTTATCAAAAACCCAAACAGGGCTTAATACAGACAAACTGGGCATTAATACAGGGCCATTACAGAAAAACAGGGCCATTACAGAAAAAACAGGGCCATTACAGAAAAACAGGGCCATTACAGAAAAAACAGGGCCATTACAGAAAAACAGGGCCATTACAGAAAAAAACAGGGTCATTACAGAAAATATGTAATTTTTAATAAACAGTCATTTTTGGCAATAATGTACTTAGTTGGTTAATAAAACATAATAATAATAATAATCAGCAGTATTACTATGTTAATGTCGTGATTGAGTTATTGAAACTTAATACATGAATGTGTTTACAAAAAGGAACAGACAAAATAAGTGTGTTTGTTTTATTGATGACAATTGTTTTCCTTTATTTGCTATTGTTTACTTTTCACTCCAATTCCTATGATAAAAATACATATTATAGTTATGTTCCAGACCGTATGAGTATTTGGACCGTACGCGTACGGTCTGGACCGTATGCGTATATTTTCAAAATACGCATACGGTCGGACCGTACGCGTACGGTCTGACTTATATTAAGAAGTTGGTCACGTTTATCAGATACAAATGTATATAACAGATCAACATAGCTTACATCTCAAATTAATGTAAAAAGTTCAATAGTAATTGAAATAAAACAAAATAATGTTATAACTACTTTAAAAAATCACGTTTATTTAATCTGTTAATCTCCTGTATTTAGCATGTCAGTAATTCATATATTGAAGCCAAGTATGCTAATTAAAATTGAAGTTATCGGAAGTAAACTTAGAGTGGGAGGACAATCGTTTTAGAATATTAAGGAACTTTACAAAAAAATGCAAAGCAACGTGCATGTACAAATTATGTTACTGTAAAAAAAAATATGACGTTCTTTGTGGAAGTCAGTGTCACCTTGAGTACCAAAATAGGAATCACGGATATAAAAATAAACACATATTTAATTTCAATTGTTCGCTTAATCATTTCATCCATATACATGTAATAAAATCAATTTGTATAACTAAAAATAATGATTTTGATAAATATTTGTTTAAATTTAACCAATATGATCCCAAAACATCAGCTGGACCGTACGCGTATACTCATACGGTCCGACCGTACGAGTATACGTATACGGTCGGGACCGTTCGCGTACGGTCCAAATACTCATATGGTCTGGAACAGTTATACTGCCTTTTGAATAAAGTAAGGTTGTAATTAGTTATCAAAGGTACCAGGATTATAGTTTAGTACGCCAGACGCGCGTTTCGCATACATAAAACTAATCAGTGACGCTTGTATCAAAATATTTATAAAGCCAAACAAGTACAAAGTTGAAGAGCATTCAGGATCCAAAAGTCCTGTAAACCAAACCTGCGTTTCCGTCCTAAATTTTTTTTCTTTCCGATTTCGCGTTTCGGTTTTGCTTTTCGCGTATTTGCCCTATAGAAACAGTTGAAGTCCCTCGAAAGAGGAATAGATGCTAACGAAGTCATATCCTTTCATGTAGCAAAAAGAAGACAAACGCGATGAATATCATTTTGATTTCGTGGTTGCAAGATGTCGTACACCTATCGTCGTGCGAGTCTTTGAGTGTTTCAGAAACATATGCCAAACTAGCATTTTGTAGCATTTGCATTGTATTCAAAAGAATAACAATAAAGAACAAATCGGTAATTAATAAGAGTTGCTCTGTTGGCTTCAAGGGCAAGGGTGAACTTATTATTTAAATTAGATTTGAGTTAACAGACAGTACACTGTTTGTCTTACAGGACCATATCTTCGTGTATTTCTATATCACAAAAAACGAGTACATTTATGAATAAAAAAAGTGCATATAATGATACAGTACTACTGGAACAATAGAACAATTAGCTTCCAGACTTATATACTTCAGACGTTTATTTAATAGTACCATTACGTATTTCCTTCCAAAATAATTGGCAGTTGAAAATGCTCCTAAATCCACAAGGAATATTTTAAACATTTTGCTGTTTTTTTTCAACTTTTTATGATTAAAAACATGCAAGTGTCACATACACATGGAGCATTAATATATGTTAAAAGAAAGCAATGATAAAGGTAAGACAGGAATACTTTATAGATTTTTTTTCTGTAGTGTTTACTTATCTCATACAAGGTGTAAATACAATTCGGACAATACGAAAGATATCATGTACTCAGATGTCTACTATCTCAATAAGTGTATCTTTGGGTCCTATAAAAGCTTTGAGGAAAATCCCTATAAAAATTTATAGGTACATTATGACTGGATGCACAATGCACATGTTTCAACCATTTCTGTTCTGTTTTTGTTTAATTGATTAATTGAGTGATTAAATAAAAAAAAATAATTAAAAAAAAACGTTAAGGTTTTTTCAGGAGATAATTTCTATCAATTGTTTTTAATTAAGTGCCTTCAAAAAGTAAAATCACAAAAATACTGAACTTAGAGGAAAATCAATTCGGAAAGTCCATAATCACATGGCAAAATCAAATAACAAAACGCATCAAAAACGGACAAGAACTGTCATATTCCTGACTTGGTACAGGCATTTTCAAATGTAGAAAATGATGGATTAAACCTGGTTTTATAGCGCTAACCCTCTCACTTTGACGACAGTCTCATCAAATTCCGTTATATTTACAATGATGCGTTAACTAAACAGACACAATAAATAAAATAGTCAAAATATGGGTACATCAGTCATCATCGTATAACAATTTTAAAAGGAACAATTTAACAGAACACAAAAACATCTATCTACAAACACATGTATTGATTTGTGTGTCTGACGTCAGAAAATTTTATACGTCACAAAGATTTGTCGTTCAATGTGCATACAAACAATTTTAAAATTTACCTAGGCAATGTTAGCATACAGGGTTAAAAAAACTAAAGATAGTCGTAAAACGATAGGAGCACAAAAATATTACAAAATCTTACTATTCTCTGAAATGAAAAGTATTTCTATTGAAGTGCTTGAATAATTGTTGTTTTGTTCTTTATCTCACATCTTGTTGAACACCCTTCCCTATCTCTTTCACAGAGGATGTTACATTGAAAATTACTCATTTTATTTATATATTTCCGTGTAATTGTTTTTTCATTCTAGCATCCATATTGCATTCATGATATTATACAAAGATGTATCTTGATGTATATGTTCTGTTTGGATTGATATATTCGATAACAGGTATGGTAGGATCATAATATACTATGCTAGTAAACATAATAGCTTAATCTGATAGATTTCTGGCATAAAACAAATATTTCTATATATATCAATACCATAAAACTTTAAGTGACAATAAGATGCCGGAAAGTATGTGTGCAAACATGTACAGTCACAAACAAATAGAATTTGATATTGTATTGCTATGAATAATCATACATTTATCTTTATGGATGTTTTTTATTAAAGTTTTTCATGGAAAGTGCAACCTGTTGATCTTAATTTGTTATACCCTAGTCTTGTATATTTGATCTTACATGATTTGAAACAAACAATCTTATTTCATTTGATAGATATGTCACCTATCGATTTGTTTATCATTAGGTCCCAGCTGTTTATTAGGTACTAACGCTTCTGATGTATGTTCGGATATTCATTTTACAATCGTATTTAAACTTTCAGTAGTGAATGAATAGTAATTTTATAGTCCAAGTGTTATCACCCAACAATGATGTTAATCTCATATTTTAGACATTCAAATTCTAAATTAACGGCGGTCACTTTACAAGGAGAGTTCTGGTCTACATATTTTGTTGCAAAAAAGAAACAAATAAATTTTAGCGTAGAAGAGGGTATATAGAAAACTAAAATAGATAAAAATTACATGTATACAATTTTGTCTGATAACATTTTGTCCCAATATCAAACATATGAAACCTTCCAACAGGAGGATATTCCGCTACCTGTATTTCAATATGGCAGCTGTAGAGAAGTGAATTGTAGATTTGAAATGAAAAAAAAATGTATAAAGATTGTAGTATAATTCATGTAATTACTTATCAACAGTCGTTGTTATTGCGAAAATGAATAAATTACATAATTTTGGATCCTACAGAAGTAGCTGATATTGTCACAATACATTCTTTTTCAAACAGGGACTACATTCAAGGTCACAAATGAGCAGAACGTTTGGAATCCGCAGTTTGGTTGTGGAACAGGTTACGAAATGGCCGGTAAAAATGCCTTTAGCAACTGTCAACCGGAAACGTGCAAGAAGATAAATCTAGATATAGATGATAAAAGAATTAAGATCAACGACACATATTGGTTAAATGGATATATGTTGACGTCACCAATCATGGAATATCTTGGTAATGTTCGATACATTCGTTATGATTAGCATACGTAATATTTCAAAACGTATATGACCTAGATGTTAAACATGTTTTTAACTTAAAATCATTTTCCATGGACGTTACTTTTTTAATGCCCTCACTATAGGAAATTGTAACCAATGAATAACTGAGATCAAACGAACCATGACCACACATTGATTAATTTTTTTATACAATGGGTGAAGAAAGGGACAAACTGACGAAAAATTAGAGAAACATATATATAATATAATTATAATGGTGTTGATTTGACAGTGCATGTAGATTGTTGCATGGAAAATGCAATCATTTTAAAAATTACAATATTAGATATAGAATTTGAAAAGTTCCGAGTGATTTGGACTTGGTTATTCTGAAGAGAATTAAGATCGTGTGACGACCTTTAGACTTATGTTTTTTATATGCTGCTGTGCTGTTGTGCTGCAGAGTCTTATCATACAATTTTCATTTATTAAGTTGTATACAAATGTTAACCAGTACATTGTATCATTTATAGTTATAATATTACATAACATTGTGTATGTAATTGGCAGTTTTTTCATCTTCCAGTTTGTATTATGTTCTGTGATTTAATAATGATCATTTCAATATAATATTCAACTTTCCTCTTATTTAAACTTAAATCCACATTATCTTAAATTCTTTTCGTCTATTTCGTGTAATTATCTATTTTGCTAAAAAAACATATCACAAAAATACTGATCTCTGAGGAAAATTCAAAACTGAAAGTCCCTAATCAAATGGCAAAATCAAAAGCTAAAACACATCAAACGAAAGGGTAACAACTGTCATATTCCCGACTTTGAACAGGGTTTTTCTAAAGTAGAATATGGGGGAAATTAAATAATTTTAACTTTACATACAAACTATTTTTACAGGTTGTTTCGAAATGAGGTCAACTGATATTGGAGCATACAGGACTACTATTCCTAATAATGACGTTCTTATGTGTTCTCTCTTCTGTAAAGGACGTGGATTCAACACGGACTCTGTTATTATATTAAAGGTGTGCATAGTTTTTATCCATTATTGTGTAGTACTATAATTTTTGTTTATAAAACATGGTTACTATTTATATTATACCAGTAACCAAGTGAATATAAGTTAGTATATCGTCATGCATTGAACATGATAATTTTGCTGAGAATAACAAACAGTAATAATTTGGTAATCATGAATAGCAATAGATGAACCCTCAACCCACAGGCCTAAATCATAGAAATTCATAAAAATTCTTCCACGAAAAAAAAGAGTTAATATTTGTTTGATATAACAAAATTACTCCGAGATAGAAGGTTTTAGTATGTTTTCAAAGTTTTTGTAAAGAGACTGACACCTATATATCATCATGCATGACAATATACGCCAACACAAGTCCTTTTTCAGTTGACATTAACATTATGCAACGAAGCAAGGCCATAAAATCAAATGTTAGTTCCCTTAATAATTCCGACGTCCAATTTAGTAGCAAGCTTCATAGGGTACGATACACTTAATGTAACTAATAAGTAGAAATTGTTATACAAAGTCCATACAGGCATATAACGAATCTAGAAATATACAATATTGTAAGTTCATGAAAGCCGTAGCACACGTTTGACTAGAAATCCTTTGTTAATGCCGACCACACTTGATCCTTTGATACATATGTTCTGCGTTATACGTAATAAAACTATATCAAATGTCAATGTTTATTAAGGAAGACGCATGCTCTTGCTTGCCAAGTAGTAACTTGATTGAAATGACAAAACGGATTGACAGCAGCATGAATCAAAATCACAATGTCGGATGTTCAGTACAATGTCCCGGAAACAATACAGATCAATGTGGTGGCAACGATTACTTTTCTGTGTATAACATAACAGAGAACGAAACTAGAGGTAAAACGTGCATTTCACATAAAAGCAACATTAGTTTGGTCTTGACATGATCTAGGGAATATATTTCTATTAGTAATTGTATTTTCACAGATGTGATTTGATTTAGAGTTTTTATGTTTTAACGCCTCTTTTAACCACCGCTTTTGGGCTATTTCGTGGGGCCAGTTTTTATTGGTGGAGGAAGCTGGAGTACACATAGAAAATCACCGACCTTGGATAGGAAAACTGACAACTAGTCAATTAAGATTGGAGTCGAGTGCACCCGCATGAGCGGCGTTGGAACTCACACACTCAGTGTTGACAGGCAAATGAATACAGTAGTAACTAAATAGACCACTCGGCCACCGACATCCATTTGTAACAGATGTGTAATTGTGCTTTAAAGATTAGAATCCGCCAGCGATGACTGGGCCTGATTAGACCGCGCGCGCACTCTACTTATGTTTGAAAGTTTGCTATTGTAATTATTCTCATGGCTATGAAGGTAGAGTCATGGTATACCTCCATCTTTAATTGCAGGATTCCAGTACAAAATCGGTCAATTTATTTGTCCAAATCGGCAAATATGGAGACATATTTGTATTTATTGGTGATACTGCTCATTTATATAAAGAAAACCTAGTGATTTATCGCATTACCAAAAGGTTTAAAAAGATACCAAATATTAGTGTTTGTCAGAATTTTCTTTTCAACTTACCCTTCAAGGTAATATAATTCTTTAGTACAAATTTATACCGGATTCATTTTTTTTTTACATGTAGCAAGAAAACAAGTTTGGTAAAACCATTTTTATTTTCATTTTACTTAAACATATTATTTCAAAATTCTATCTCATAGATTTATGTTTATCAAAAAATGTGTTTCATCATGGACAATCTAAGCAATTTTGGCATTTTTTAACGCCTCGTAGCTTGAAAATAGCAAGGTGATCCATACTTTTAATTATATTTAAAAAAAAGCGTAGTAAAATCTTTATTTTGACAAAGTATAAGAAAATTATATCTGAGGAAATACATACCGATGAACTATCTTAATCGTGATATTCTTGCTACTGGAAAAACTTTGTGACAGAGACATTGGCTTTTCTTATGTGAGTTCATTGAATTCAAAAATGAAAATGAGTTCAAGGACACAATCAATTTTATGATCTTGGACTTCTGCCCATCACCAAATCCGTTAAGAAACAGCTTAAGGTATCAAATAAAAAAAGTACTAAGTGTTCTAATTACTTGCGATATGTCGATAAAATGTCAATCGAAGGTGATATTAAAACAATGTTGTCCCTTACAATATGCATAATGTCTAACAATATCTACATGATAATATAAGGTAATTACAATCATATAACTCGCCCAGGGGCTTATGACTTCAAGTTTTTTATGACCTCAACATTGATATCATAATCAAAAGTCCCCGTTTTACATTTTTAATCTTTGTCTGTACTTTATTTTTGAACATAGGGGTCTGAAGGTAAGGAGACATATGAAAAGTGAGCATGCAATACTTAAAGGAGCCATGTTTGAACTTATTAAATTTTAAAGTGTATAGAACCATATATTATTTAAGTCACTGAGAAGTAATATATTTTATCTATCATATCAAACTATCTGCATAGTTCTTAAAATGTTCTGTACCAAATAAGGAATATGGCAGTTGTTACATGTATCTGATAGTTCGTCTCTCTGTATGATGCATTGTCTTTTGTTTTTTGTTGCACTTCAATATTAAATTGTTTGCCTCCTATAATTGATGTGTTTCCCTCGATTTTAGATTTTAGCCCAGATTTGGTTTCTCTCAATCAATTTATGACTTTTGAACAGCGGTATAATACTGCAAACACCCCGACAGTTCAACCTCCGATCTGCATACTACTCTACACAATCGATGGAGTAAAAGAAAATAGTTCCGGAACGGAAACGATCCCTGTACGGAGTTTGATAATACTGTTGCACTTATTATCGAACTATGAAACCGAAAGTAACATTATCTTTTGTATTTACACATAAAAAATACATTCAAACTAGGTAATTTATGGATCACTTTCTTGATTTAGCTACTTTTTGACACCGGGAGTGATGTTTTAAATTACCATTATTGGTTTATATTCTCCCCATTCTTTTTTCAAAGTTCAGAAAAAGGGAGGTGTTTAAAAAGACATTTTGACACTGAGCCCAATACTTGAATTCTAAGTTTAAACGGTACTTGTTGTTTGATTTTCTTTTTACTATACTTTAGAAAATAAGCATGCACATCCTACTGTTGAATGTTATATTTTATAGAGAAAGACAAACGAATAGAAATCAATTGTTCTCAGATCCCTTTAACATTGCGTCAGGAACTAACGACCTGCTTAAAATCAGGTGCCTCCTTTAAAATATCAGCACGGTCTGGTAGTAGTTGTGATATAGACACGTTAGCAGTCAACCATCATGATTTTCAATACAGCTTTGTTAAGTTATTGTTTGTGTGGCACACAAGTAAGTAGTATTGAAAAGTAACTGTTAATAATGCAAGTTAAAAAACTCTTTGAATCATCGTTTATTCTTATTACGTAATTAATATTATTGATATCACGGGTCTCATCAAATCTTCAATTAAGTTATGATAACCACACAAATAAATAAATTGTATTGGAAAACTAATTGAATATTCTTGTATCATACAAGTGCGTAAACGCATTCATACTATAACATCAAATGATCATCTCTATTTTGCCATTGATCCCAAAATTCATTATGAAATTCAATCAAAGCCAACAAGTTATTATACAATACTGCATTTCATAAATATAAATATCTTACTGAGCGTACATTTTATATCAGATGTGAACATATATTACAACGAATCTTTAATAATCCAAAAACTATTCAGTCGTTTTTAGGTGGAGCTTTAAATTTTGTGCTTAAATATAATTATGATATTGAATAATTGACATGTTCGTTACACATGTTATATCTTACTCTTTAATTTAAAAATGATGTTGTTCCCGTTCATTTTTTTAATTCAAATAAAATATAATTATGTCAATCATGCTAATATTATAACCCTGTCGCAATAGTCTCAGTAGTTTAACGTTGGTCAGATGTAGTTATCGTTTCTTATTTGTAATGAGATTGATAATTACTTAACGTCTGGTGGCAAATATTTTATGAATTTTCAGAAAAGAACAAATTAACAATAGACACAATAGGTAGGTTAGTTTGTTTTTTTTTTTTGTTATTTCATTACGACTAATTTTGTATAGGTTATCATTTTCGCCTGAGCAGTTAATAATTTTGCTTATGCGGCTCACTGCATGGTGATTTTTATACATATTGTTTTATAAATTTGTGTTTGAAATTTCATCAGCGATGTAAAGAATACTAATATGCATTGAATAATAACTTTCACTTATCATTAACATCAATATAAGTATTGTCGTCTTTATCGCTTTATTAAGGACGTTCATCAAAATATGACTACAAATGCCTGGGACTTCGTTTAGAAGAGAAGAAGAATTCTAAGCTTCTTCCTATTAACTGTACCGAAAAGCGAAAGGCCTTATGTCAAAAGATGTCTGGGGAAGGTTAGTATCACATATGTAGTATCTATATTGAGAAAACTGAAGCATACGACCCTCTGTCAAAAGGGAATTAATACATATAGATTATAACATGGCATTTTTCATATCAGACTCCTTATCAGGCCTAGGCTCGAGAGCTGACATGCTCGAGGGATAATCTTGACCATGGGCTCATATCATCGATATTTCTTAGTTTATTTTGACAAAATTGATCCATACTGGTTGCTTATAGCGAATTATTATTTTACTATCTCTCTTACATGAATGATTGAACATAAAAAAATCATTATTTAATTTGTGTCTGTATCTCTAAGCTAGTGACCCTTTATGGGACCTTCCGTTTTGGAATTTTCTTTTGAATTTGTAATTTTACTTTTTGCGTAGGCAAACAAGAAGGAAGAAATTCGACAGTTTTTTCTTTCATAATCGTTTAACTATAATTGTCAATCATACTAGGCTTATTAACAAATACGTCATATGCGCATTGTCACTACAGGAAAAAAGTTGGATTTCAGTATTAGTAGATCTTACTTTTTTTAACAGTTTTATTGTTTAAAATTGCTTTTATTTTGAAATTAATAAATTAATAACCAGATACTATGGAGTTCCATACATGTTATTATGGTGGTAGTAACTTTAAAGCTTATGGTCGGATTTGTCTTAAAGATTTTGACCTGCTTACTAATTTTTAACTTTTACTATTTTTAATTGGAAATATTAGCTAGAAATGGTATTTAACTAGTATGTTTCATTTTTAGCCATGGCGCCCATGTAAATTCACTTTCCAAAATAAAAATAAAAACACAAATTGCATACTAGATGCAAAAAGGATCATTCATCTAAATTTGAGTCTAGTTCAGTAGTTTCATATTTAATAAAAATTGAGAATGGAAATGGGGAATGTGTCAAAGAGACAACAACCCGACCATAGAACAGACTAACAGCAGAAGGTCACCAACAGGTCTTCAATGCAGCGAGAAAATTCCGCACCCGGAGGCGTCCTTCAGCTGGGCCCTTAACAAATATATATATTAGTTCAGTGATAATGAACTCCATACTAAACTCCATATTTTACACAAGAGACTGAAATTTAAAATAATACAAGACTAAAAAAGGCCAGAGGCTCCTGTTTTGAACACATTTACGTCGAACACGGGCGCCAATTAATAGCTGATCTAACCCTGTGTGCCAGGTGATCTCAAAAGAGAAATCCATAATTTATCAATGAATTTTGGACTATGAAAGAATAAATGTAAAACAATAATAGGGCGGGGACAGTTCAATCCGGATATCATGTAGGGCTTTTACAAGAAACGACATGATGCACTTTAATTTTACAATTAAGAGAAAACCAAGTCTGGTTCATATACATATATAGTTATTTCCTTCCTGATCAGATGTCGTAAAAGTACATGTTTATAAATCTTTCATTTAATCACTACTCAAACATGTGTATAAGTCTAAATGAAATTAGATTGATGAATTGTGTCATACACATATATGTATTAGGAAATTTGTGTTCTCAAACATATCCGTCTGCATGTAAGTTTTTAAAGTTTTAATGTGTATTTCTTAAATGTGTGGTGTCAGTTTCACTGTAAAAGAAAACAAAATAAACATGACAACATGTTAGCATGTTAACTGATGCATTGTGGTAAAACAACTGTTATTTCAGATAATGCATTCACAACATGTGTATAACTATTTTTTTCATACATAATGCTACTGCATTGTCTTATAGCTTAAAAACATGTGAAACTTCAAAACATTATGCATATTTTTTTTATAACTAAAGGGCTAGTTTTTATCATGAAACTTATGTATATATGAAAATTCAACAATTTGTCCAAATTAAGGAGATGTTTACTTTTTCAAATTGTTAGCTTCCAGCAAACAATTCGCCGACATGATTTCCGTATGCAGCGTGACCTTTCTCATAAAAATCCTGTGTCCGCGATACGCAAGTGCGAATTGAAAACCAAACGTAAACATCACTCCAACATGAAGATAAACTATATCTTATTGTACCTGTTATACACGTACTTACCTGAATATTCATGATTATTTGTTGATTGTTTACGAACGGGTGACAATCGTTAAACTTCTGCTTCAAAACACGACCCTTAATTAGCTACCATATTTTCACAACAACACTGACCAATTGAATTATTTGTTGACGATTATACGAAATTTATGCAAAAAAAAAATGTTCAAATCGCGACTAAGTTTATGATATATGTATGCATAGGTTCAAGAATTGGATTAATATTATTTCCACCAGCCAATCGTTTCAAATGACTTTAAAATAAATAAAACAAAATACCGAATACTAAAATCAAAAGCTCAAACAAAGCAAACAAAACCAACGAATAAAATAGAACTGTCATTTTCCTGATTTGGTACATACATGTCCTTCTGTCGAAAATTGTGGATTTAACCTGGTTTCATACGGATTGCTCATGTACATCGTCACAATACAATTACAGTCCAGCTGGTCATATCATTACTGGTGACCTTGGCATCGTTACCAATGAAAAACTAAGAGAGTTGTTAGCCAAGGGACCAAAATATAGAATTCCCCAGCCCATCAACTGGAAAAAGAATTTCAAGTTACTGATGGATGCAGTTGCGGACTATGCAAGAAAATGGGTAAAGCGCGAACCAGACGAACCAGAACTGGACACTTTGTCTGAATGGATCAAAGCTATTCGATCATGCATTCAGAGGCGCATACATAAACTACGATGTAATATGAGTACTAGAGTTTTTAACCCTTTCAAGAATCCGGAGGTTGTGGATGCTTTATCCTCTTCGCATGACAAATATGTCGTTGTTCCAGCAGATAAAGCCTCCAATAATATTGTCTTCATATGTAAAAAACATTATTTGCAATGTCTCACTACAGAGCTTGGAATTGATAAAACTACTGGTAATCCTACATATTCTTTAACATCATTTACCAAGGACGAAATTTTACAAAATCATAAATCTGTCCTTCTTTCTTTTGGTATCAACATCAAAGAAAACGAAGAAAACTTGCCCTCATTATACTGGATACCTAAATTACACAAAACTCCATATAAAGAACGATACATAGCTGGATCTTCAAAATGACTAAACATCTTTCTAAAGTACTGACTACTATTCTTTCTACAGTTAAATATGGGCTTCAAAAATATTGTGAGGAGATATATTTTACCAGTGTTGTTAACCAGATGTGGATTCTCAAAAATTCCAAAGATCTACTGCTTAACCTTCGATCACAATCTTTGCAATTTTGCAGCAACATAAAAACTTTTGATTTTTCTACGCTATATACTACTATTCCCCATGCTCAGTTGAAAGATCGACTTCATCATCTCATAAAACAGAGCTTTTTCTATAAAAATGGGAATCGTAGATACAAATTTCTTCTTTTTGGGTTACAATAATTCATATTTTGTGAAGAATCACACTGAATCTTCCAGAAAATATACTGAAGATGATATCAAAATGCTGGACTTTTTGATCGACAATATATTTGTTGAGTTTGGAGGATTAATATTTCAACAGACAATCGGTATTCCAATGGGTACTAATTGTGCACCCCTGCTGGCTGATTTGTTTTTGTACTCGTATGAAGCAGAGTTCATTCAAAACCTTCTTAAAGACAAAAAGAAAAAGCATCTTCCGAAATTCTTTAATTTTACTTTCCGATATATTGATGATGTTCTATCATTGAATAACCCATACTTCAGCCAATACTTACATCTCATATATCCCAGTGAACTTGAAATTAAGGATACTACTGATACTAGAAGGACTGCTTCATACCTTGATCTTTTCCTCAATATTGACGTAGATGGACGACTTCACACGAAAATCTATGACAAACGGGACGATTTCAACTTCCCAATTATCAATTTCCCATTTCTCAGCAATAACATACCATCTGCCCCTTCGTATGGTGTTTACATACCACAATTGATACGTTATTCACGTGCTTGTTCACACTATATGGACTTCATATACAGGAGTGTGCTACTTACGCAGAAACTTCTCCAACAAAGTTATGAGGAGGACAGATTAAAATTGACACTCCGCAAGTTTTATGGACACCATCACGAATTGGTGGATCCATACGATGTGTGTTTAACCAAACTAGCTAAGGACATTTTTACCACATGGTAGATTGTGGTTTGTCATAATGTCGTCTAATCTTTTAATTACCAAACGTGACTTATTCCCGATTGTGACTGTTTTGCTGAGTGTGAATTCGCATTACTATAAGACGTGTTACGGTACTTGTCTATCCCAAACTCATGTATTTAGTTTAAATGTTTAATGTCATATTTGTAATTCTCATCGGATTTTGTCAAATGTGTTGACGTCTTTTCTATTATATTTATATGTTATGGAAACAAAAATTAATCACCGCCGTCATTTATTAGATTTAATTTGGTCAACATAATCTGTACGATAATTTAAGTTTGAAGTTGGATTCATAACAAACTGCACATATACATATTATAGTTAATTGCTATTAATAAGTATTGCAATATGCATTGTGTTTAAATGCAATATCAGTATTTAGTTCTATTTTAATCTTTAATCAATCCTAATTCTATCTAACTTTTGAGATATAGTTTTTCATATGTGACGTAATTTTTCTGCTGTTTCGGACATTTCATATGTTCAAATTTTTAATGCCTTTTCACCATCGTATGTGACGTAATTTTTAATGCCTTTTCGTCGTCGTATGTGACGTCATTTTCATAATTTACTGCGTTGAGGCCTGGACTGAGTCGGGTGTGTCTATTCTGTGTTGGTCATTCATTATGTATTCGTGTTTGTTTTATGTAATGAGTTAATACTTCAGTTTCATTATGTATATCTGTTATATTCATTTGATAAAATTTACTGTTTGCAATAGCATTAATTGTTCTAAATAATTAGGATGTTCTTATCCCAAGCATACAAACTTAGCCGTATTTGACACAACCTTTTTCAACTTTTGATCTTCAGTGCTGTACAACGTTGTACTTTTTTTCGCTTTCGATCTTTTATATCTGGGCGTCACTGGTGAGTCTTGTGTGGACGAGACCTGATGCTTTTTGTTATTCATTAATCATGTGTTTCTTTGTCTAATACGTTTTCCTATTTATTTGTATTGTAGTCCTGTAATATTATGTTGTCATTTCTATGTTATATTTAACATTGCCATTAAAGTGCGAGGTTTGGCATGCCACAAAACCAGGTTCAACCCACCATTTTTTCCTTAAAAATGTCCTGTTCCAAGTCAGGAATATGGCCATTGTTATATTATAGTTCGTTTCTGTGTGTGTTACAATTTAACGTTGCGTCGTTTGTTTTCTCTTATTTTTGAGTGTAAATTGACATTGCGATAAGACGTGTTACAGTACTTGTCTATCCCAAATTCATGTATTTGGTTTTGATGTTATATTTGTTATTCTCGTGGGATTTTGTCTGATGCTTGGTCCGTTTCTGTGTGTGTTAGTTACATTGTAGTGTTGTGTCGTTGTTCTCCTCTTATATTTATGCGTTTCCGTCAGTTTTAGTTTGTTACCCCGATTTTGTTTTTTGTCCATGGATTTATGAGTTTGAACAGCGGTATACTACTGTTGCCTTTATTTATAGCTAGCTAAAATTATCACTTGTATGACTGTCAAATGAAATTGCATTCTATTGACAACAATGTGTGAACTAAATAACTCTTAACTAAATGAAAGTATAAACATATAATGAGAAAGTATGATAAGGCCATGCTTTTTAGTTTGTTTGTTTACTGCATGGTGCCTTACGCGACTTTCATCATCTTTAACTATATATTTCCATACTATTCCTAGCACTTACAAAAAATAGTTAGGAAAACAAACCTTGAATTTGAAGTTGCATGTGCAAAATTGCTGGACGATTTCTTACGTGTGAATTTGAGATGGACATTATGTTATACTGAAAATGGAAATATATGCTGAATATTTCATGTATTTTTTTTCTAATCTTCCGGTTGATGATGCTAGTGAAGCCACATATACATGGGATATAGCTGCCAATACATGTTTATAAAATCATAGTTACATTATATGTGAGCGTTAGCGCACTGGTATCCAAATTATATTAACCTGTTAGCTTTATCAATAACAGTAACATTAGTTTAATAGTCTTGACTATTTGTTTTTTGCAAGTTATATTTGTTAAAATTTTATCCCACCATACATAACAACACGATTGTTTTGTTTATCTAGATTCAACAGAAGATCTAAACGGTATTTGGACTGAACATACTACATTACAATCAACTCCTTATATAACAGGTATTCCTACCTACTTATGCATTTTATTTAATTATAATATAGGTCTTTATTTTGTGTAACTGCTGCTGTAACCGAATTGTATCTTTTTATTGTTATTTTAATCAGTATGCGATTCATAATGTATTTTATACATTAAACTATATGAAATTAGTTTATATCATGCAACTAAAAAATGCAATTAATAATCCTTAAATTGTTAACTCTCGTCATCTTTGGCTAATACATGTAGATATCAGTAATCTTGATGAAATAGTAACAGCCATAGGGAACGCAACAATTCACTTGATACATAAGTCACACTTCGCGTAATCATGAACCTGGATAAATTTACGGAATTGTGGCTACTATTTTGATACACAACAGTCAACATTGGTCATATAAAAAATTATAACAAGCACACTACTCATAGCAAAACAAGTACTTCCTGTATGGCAAAAAAAGTTGAATTTGAATGTGCAAAATTGCTGCTGGACGATTGCTTTCGTGTTAGTTTGTGATGAAGATTATACAGGAGATGAAAATATATGATGAAATTTCCATATGTTTTTTTTTATTTGTTACATGTACTTGTCTTTCAGTTTTTAATGTGAGTGAAGTCAATCATACATGGGATAGAGCTTCGGATAACTGTGTAGATGGCTGGACATTGTCTGGAAAGGACATCTTCAATTCGTGTCGTTCAGAGACATGTCAGACTATCAATGCAAATACAATGCTGCCTAATGTAAAAGAGAAACCTCCTTTTCTTTGGGTTGATGGTTATGCAGTACGGTCCCCTGTCATGGAATACTACGGTAAAATAATTGATTTTTAATAGTTTGACTATTAACACTCATTGTTTTTTTTTCGAAATTATAATTATTAAAAAGAACATATGTAGAGTTAGTACAATACAAATTGTACTGCACCAGATACGCATTTTCACCTTAATATTTCTTACGCAATGCGCAGGGATAAAGTATTTTAATGTCCTAAAACTGAAACAAACGTAAAAGGCTAATTAAAAAAATCCACCAAAAGTGAAGCAAAACCCGGATGAAGAACTGATCTTTATGATGAAATACAATATGTTATTCAGCATGATTTCAAAATTGTATGCTAGTAACAGCAATATTTTTCTTGTCAATTACGAATTTTGCGTCTGTGTTTTGGTTTACACTGTTTGCGATTAAAGTATATAATCTAAATGTGTTATAATAAGAGATACCTATGCTGATCATGACTGTATTGACATGATTGGTTGACTTGAATTTATTTTAGCTCGTAAGTTTAATTAGGCATCTATTCCTACAGACATGTTTACACATAGATATATATGTTAACCTATATGGTTAATGCACGAGTGTGAGTCGATAAGTTTTCGTTTATTTTTACCTTATAAAATGTAAAATGAATATATATTGCTTTGCGTTGCGCAGATCAATTGTAATACAATACCTCACTATTAGCTCAGTCGTATGTTCTTGCGTTTTATCTAAAAATAGATATATATGATCAAATAATTATTCTTTTGCAATGCAATTAAATAAAGCTACGATGAAACAATATTATTCGTTGGACAAAGTCAGGGTACGAAACTGTTAGGTCAATTACAATTGTCAGGAAACTATTATTGAATAACCGTTAAACAAATGATATCAACTATGTTCATTATGTCGTAAATTCATTTCCTTCCCTTTTCCTGAATGTAACCTACTGAATTAGATTATTTACCGGGTTTGTAAAAATATGACCAACACAACAGGAGCATGTGGAGCAGGATCTGCTCAGATTCCGTTGCACCTGAGACCTCCGTTTTTGGAGTCTTTAGTTTTCTATGTTGTGTCTTGTGTACTATTATTTTTCTGCTTAACTTTTTCTTTTTTAGCAATGTCGTTGTCAATTTTTTTCCTCTCTTCCCTTCTGGTATCTTTCGCCCCTCGTTTATCAAATACATTTTTATCCAGAATTTTTACAAACATTCATTTTGCAATCAGTCATTCATTTAACGGTTAATCTGTTAGTAGTTTATTTTTTATTGTCTTTTTAATTATGTTATATTTTTCTTCTTCTAGAGTGTTTGAATTTTATGAACGTCAACAGTACAGCAAATGTATTAACACATAGAAAAAAGATGATGCATAATGGAGTCGAAAAGTGTTCTCTCTTTTGTCAACAAGATGGAAATTTAGAAAACAAAGACTTTATTTTACTACAGGTATAAAGAACACTTTAACTTGTATAAATATATTTGGTGAAATGAAATGATGCATATACTCATGTATCTTAAACACATATAAAAAAGAAGATGTGGTATGATTGCAACTATGATAACACTCCTTTAGATCCAAATGACACAAACATTTAAAACTATAGGCTATCTAACTGTCATTAATAATGAATAATGAATACACCCATAGCACATATTCAGCTATAAAATTAACCGAAACGAAAAATGTAAAACAATTCAAACGAGAAAGATAAGAGCATGACTTATGAGCAAAACAATAACTAAAAAACAAATATGATATCGAGCAACAAACAACAATTACTGAATTTCAAGATCCTTCGGACATGCATTTATAGTTTTTTTAATATCTGTGTCATTTAGTCTGATTTGGAAAGCTGTGTCATTGACAATCATACCACACCTTCTTTTTATATATATCCACATCACTGAATATTATGGTGATTAACATGTGTAAGGCATGCAATGTATTTTTGTCCATCTGAAGAGTTAAGCCTTTTTCATCTGATTTTTATGTTTCGTTCTTATGTGGTACTGTTATGCTAAAGTCCAATGTTTGGGGAGGATTGGGTTCCCGCTTACATGTTTAACCCCGCCCCATTATGTATTTATGTGCCTGTCCCAAGTCAGGAGCCTGTACTTCAGTGGTTATCGTATGTTTATGTGTTACATTTTTGTTTTTCGTTCATTCTTTGTACATAAATAAGGCCGTTAGTTTTTTTCTTTTGAATTGATTTACATTGTGATTTCGAGGCCGTTTATAGCTGACTATGCAGTATAGGCTTTTCTCATTGTTAAAGGCCGTACGGTGACCTATAATTGTTAATTTTTGTGTCATTTTGGTGTCTTGTTGACAGTTGTCTCATTAGATATTCATACCACATCTTCTTTTATTTTATAAACCCTATCCTAACATGGGACAGTGGTGTAACAAAACATAAATGGAACAAACTATAAAAATCAGTTGAAAGGGCTAGAATCATCAGATCGATACAAAGCAAAAAGACATTTAACATCTGAGGTCTTCTTATGAATCAAAATTACAAACTTTAAGTAGCTTGTATATAACCTGTAAATGAATTATTTATTTTTTTAGGTTCGAACAAGTACGTTGTTAAGTTCACATATAATATTTTGAACAAAGGTAAACTAGGAGTAGACTTCTTTCGCGTCTTAATTTTTGCTAAGCACAAAAGCTTCTTTCAAACGAGGATTTTAAAAACCAAAGGGGGCAAAAGATACCAGATAGACAGTCAAACCCATAGATCGAAAACAACATTCAAAACTATATAAAGTTAACATTTTGATACACTTAGTGTAGCTGGTGTCATGCTTATATATGTATTCGATAATATGGGAGCAGAAGCCATCTGTGACAAAGATAATTTATATCGCTAATCAAATTTATGATGAACTAAAATTGCAACCGGATACCAATCAAAATTTTAATGGCTTAAATCGACTTAAAAGTGAGTAAAGTATCTCTTCTCTTGTTTTCTTAACTATAGTTATATTTGATATGAAATAGAATGAAACCTGCTATTGCTTACCAAAGGAAACGGAAAAATCTTGGAGCAGCAAATTAGACGTTTTACAAAAAATATCTACCAAAGACTGCGATATACGATGTGATGATGACAAATTTGACAGATGTGGTGGCAAAACATATTTGTTTTCGGCTTATAAACTGATAGGAATGCAGATGAGTAAGTTTGAATCATTTTAAGGAAAAATATGTAAACAAAAACATATCAATTGCAAATCTTAAATTCATTGATTGTCTTTAAACGGGTTTCGTTAGATGTATTTCTCTCTCATGATAAGTTAAGCCTTTTGCAACTGAATTTGATAGTTCGTTCTTATGTTAAACTGTCGCACCACTGTTCTAGGTTAGGGGAAGTGTTGGGATCCCGATGACATGTTGAATCCCAACGCATTCTGTATGTATGTGCCTAGTCAAATGCAGGAACCTGCAATTCAGTGGTTGTCGTTTGTTGATGTTTTTCGTATATGCTTTTTGGTTGTTTTTTAGCTAACCTGGCCCGAAGGGCCAAGTGAGCTTTTCTCATCACTTTGCGTCCGTCGTCCGTCGTCGTCCGTCGTCGTCGTCGTTAACTTTTTACATTTTGAACTTCTTCTAGAGAACCACTGAATGGAATGAAACCAAACATGACATTAATGTTCCTCATGAGGTGCTGACCAAGTGTTGTTACTTTGTAGCCGATCGATCATCCAAGATGGCCGCCAGCGGGGGACTTAGTTTAACATAGGACCCTATGAGAAATGCATACAAATGACTTTTTTTTAGAGAACCACTGAATTGAATGAAACCAAAAATGGCATGAATGTTTCTTATAAGGTGCTGACCAAGTGTTGTTACTTTGTAGCCGATCTATCATTCAAGATGGCCGCCAGCGGGGGACTTAGTTTAACATAGGACCCTATGGGAAATGCATACAAATGACTTCTTTTAGAGAGTCACTGAAAGGAAATAAACCAAACATATCATGAATGTTCCTTATGAGGTGCTGACAAAGTGTTGTTACTTTGTAGCCGATCCATCTTCCAAGATGGCCGCCAGCGGGGAACTTAGTTTACCCTAGGACCCTAAGGGAAATATACAAATGTCTTCTTTTAGAGAACCACTGAATGGAATGAAACCAAAAAAGAACTTACTTTAAATAAAGCTAATGATAACAATGACCACTGCCCTTTCCTCGATCTTGATATCTATATCATAAACGGGAAGCTTAATACAAAAATTTATGATAAAAGAGATGATTTTTCATTTCCTATTGTTAATTATCCATTTTTAGATGGTGACGTTCCCTTGTCACCATCTTATGGTGTTTATATATCTCAACTTGTACGATTCGCTCGTGTATGTAACAATGTATTAGATTTTAGCGAGAGAAATTTATGTATTACTGAAAAATTATTACACCAGGGTTTTCGATATCACAAACTGGTCAAAACATTTACTAAATTTTATCACCGGTATAAGGAAATAAATCGTAAATATAACTCAACATGCAGACATCTTATACGTTCAGGTATTTCACATCCAAAATTTTATGGAAATATTCTTTATAAAGCACAAAAATGTCAGTATTCTCCTCAGAAACTAACAAAACCTTTAAATAGACTTATTAAAAGGGGATATAGTTACGATACTGTTGTCAGGTCATTAAAGATTGCATATTTTGGCTTTAACATTGATTCACTGATAGGGTCTTTGCATCGGAACTAAACACATTTATTTCTAAAAAAAACAGTTGTTGGCATGACACAGGTTATGTTCTTCTCATATATTTTATGAAAGTATGATACTAAACCCCTAACGGGAGGGATTGTACCTGATATTCATATGATGAAGACATAATCTTTCAATCAGTTTAATTGAGGTCTGGAGCTGGCTTGTCAGTTAACTGCTAGTAGTCTGTTGTTATTTATGTATTATTGTCATTTTATTTATTTTCTTTTGTTACATCTTTTGACATCAGACTCGGACTTCTCTTGAACTGAATTTTAATGTGCGTATTGTTATTCTTTTACTTTTCTACATTGGCTAGAGGTATAGGGGGAGGGTTGAGATCTCATAAACATGTTTAACCCCGCCGCAATTTTGCGCCTGTCCCAAGTCAGGAGCCTCTGGCCTTTGTTAGTCTTGTATGATTTTAAATTTTAGTTTCTTGTGTATAATTCGGAGTTTAGTATGACGTCCATTATCACTGTACTATTATGCATATTTTAGGGACCAGCTGAAGGACACCTACGGGTGCGGGAATCCTCGCTACATTGAAGACCCATTGGTTGCCTTCGGCTGTTGTTTGCTCTATGGTCGGGTGGTTGTCGCTTTGACATATTCACCATTTCCTTTCTCAATTTTATGAATGTTCCTTATGAGGTGCTGACCAAGTGTTGTTACTTTGTAGCCGATCCATCATCCAAGATGGCCGCCATCTGGGGACTTTGTTTAACATAGGGCCTTATGGGAAATATATACATATGTCTTCTTTTAGAGAACCACTGAATGGAATGAAACCAAACATGACATGAATGTTCCTTATGAGGTGCTGACCTAATGTTGTTACTTTGTAGCCTATTAACATCCAAGATGGCCGCCATCAGGGGGACTTAGTTTAAACTAGGACCATATGGGAAATGCATACACATGTCTTCTTTTAGTGAACCACTGAATGGAATGAAACCAAACATAGCATGAATGTGCCTTTCCTTATGAGGTGCTGGCCAAATGTTGTTACTTTTAGCAAAATTTTATATTTTTTATATGATTTCAAAAACCGAAGTAGAATCAGTTGAGCGATACAGGCTCTTGAGAGCCTCTAGTTTTGTGTACTTAAAGTAGGCCGTTGGTTTCTCGTATGATTGTTTTACATTTGTCATGTTGGGCCTTTATAGCTGACTTTGTGGTATTGGTTTTACTAATTGTTGAATGCAGTTCGGTGAGTTGTAGTTGTAACTGTTTGAGTCATTTGGTCTCTTGTGAAAAGTTGTCTCATTGACAATCATACCACACTATCAGAATAAATGAACTTCGCATGTTACAATTTGACAGGCCAACTCAATCAAATTAATTTTGTAATATATTTTTCATCTTCATATTAACACGCTCTTCGATTTTTGTTAAGTACATGTTTTTTGGATTCATAATGTTTATAGTTCAGTGTGAGTTTGTAGAAACCAGAGATATATTGTAAAAAACGTTAAGATACACTCGATGGGGTATTGTATTGTTTTTTATAATAGTAATTTTGGCAAACATCCTGTTTCTTTTAAAAAATGAAAAGATTCATCTTTTCCCGTAATTCCATGTCATTACCAATACCAACGAAGATGTCTCGCTTAGAAAGTAAAATTATGCTTATTTTAAAACCGAAGTAATCAAAGACATTTATAGTAGGCAACATGAGTTGTAAAAAATGAAACATTCAATCGATTTGTAGAGTTCTAATATAGGCGAGATAAGTCAACGAAATGGTATAGTCTAAGTGTATTCTTTCTTTTTCTTTTAAATGTGGAAAGTCTTTTCCTATACATGTATGAACAAGCTGACAATACGACGCAGAATTAATTCGCAAAAAGGTCATAGCAAAGGTTGCATGAATACGGATTTGATGATGCATAGATATATAAATGAGTAGAATTGTTGACCAGTAAATAATTCAATCATTTTCAGATTTTGTTCATGTTTTT
Organism: Mytilus galloprovincialis; assembly: GCF_965363235.1. Taxonomy (NCBI): domain Eukaryota; kingdom Metazoa; phylum Mollusca; class Bivalvia; order Mytilida; family Mytilidae; genus Mytilus; species Mytilus galloprovincialis. The sequence goes on from NC_134846.1 coordinate 18,079,130, forward strand.
TAAACTTATTTTTGACTAAATTGAACCAAAATTACCGAATCATTATTTTTTATTTCTTTTTATTTACTTTGGATTCATTCAAATAATTAACGGAATACAATTTTTCTATGTGCATTGTACACAAAAAACGTCAATACCACGAAATCAAATATCCACGAAAATGAACCTGTTCTCCATCCACGAAATTTGATACCCACAAAACAATTGATTCAACAGTAAATATAACAACACAATTTTTTTTCTAGATCATAGCTAATGCCCGTTTATTTGTCTTAAACAAAGGATAGTGGTTATACATATATATATATATATATTTTGATTTGGGGATGAACATTTGAATACCTCTTTATAAATTTTGTGTTCAACAACAAGGTTCCTAAAACCGACAGCTCGCATTTATCTAGCATTCTATTCTTTTGTTTGTTTATTTGTTTATTTGTTTTTGATTTTGTATTTTCTAGGGGGTGAATTCTTACGTTTTAAAGGTATGGTTAATAGGAGTCGTGTTAGAACTAAACTTCATTACACATTAGACTTTCCTGCTGTGCCGTAAATGATATATATTAAATGGTTCATTCAAATAGTACTCAATATATACCGTTCCATGTCATGATTTTCTTTAAAGATGGTAGTAAAAAAATCAAGGGTTAGAACAATGAAGTTGTTGCCGTGTCTTCAAAGTTTAAATGTGAGCATTGTAATCTAATCGACTGCATCTTAATGTATCATAGATAAACATGAAAGTATCTCAGTGAGGACCGTCTTGTCCAAATCGTGCGTGTTCTTTGCATATTGATCGTCACTTGGCAATTGAGTTTTCTTTATTTTACGATTGAGGGTTACACCTCTCATTTTTTGTAATTGTTTTGTGTTTATCGTAAATTATATTTCATCATGCTTAGTATACCGATGTAAGAGTGAACTGTAAATCTGCACCATTTACTGGAAATGTTTGAGTTAAAATTGATAACAAAAATACAATCCTGCCTTTATAAATCCTATGATTACCAAATTTCAAAATTTTAAACTAGGTGGTTATAAATCGTCTTTTTTTGTAGCGATTTGTTCCAATAGTATTTGTCAAGCATTCATTACTAATAAAAAGATGAAATAATTAAATACCTTCCCTCATGTGTTTTCCACAGACATTGCTACTTAATAAAATGAATTCAAGTTGTAAATGTGTTCATTGAATGTCAATGATAGCACTTTTAATGATTTATCCAGAAGGTTCACACACATTTTTTGTTATACAAAAGGTGACTGGTAATGTTGGGCCCGTTTCCCAAATGTTTGTTAGAAAATGATCACAAAAAAAGCAATCTAAAATACAATAAAAATGTAACAATTGCATTATCAAGTTATTTCATTCTAAAATGTGTTTCCAAAAGAAGGAAAATCGTTTGAACAAAAATATAAATATAAAACTAAATGTGACAAACTACAAATTACAGGTACAGAAATCGGAAGAAATTGTTTCTCTACGTCTGGCAGAAATACACAAGTTAAACCCACTAATTGTAAAGAAGCATTAAAGTTTAAGTGTGAAGAAGTGAAAAAAACAGGTATGTTTATGACCATATTGCTTTTTTTCTTAATTGAAATCTTGAAAGTCGAATTATGATCTTATTAAAACAAAATAGATTAAAAAATGCAGATTCTATGCCTCTCTTTGTCTCTATCTTTAACAGAAAAAAACACCAGGAGCATGCAAACCATCTGTACTATTGACATATTCGTGATAGTCTGGCTTGACAAAGAAATTGGTTATATTATTTCGATTCAACAATAAACTGGAATAATGTTATAGACTTCAGATTGTAGAGACATGAAACACAATATACAAACGACATTTAAGTTAGTTTTCGTGTTAATTCGAAGAATGTGATATTTGAACATCTTTCAAAACGGTTAGTATTTCATTACAATATTTTGCCCTACTCGTTGAAGGGAACATTTAAGATAATGACAACATTATGCAAATGCTCTGATATACATAATAAAATCCTGTACTAAGTCAGGAATATTCGTTTAAATGTCTTTGAGCTTAAGATTTGTATCCAAGGAGTTTGGTTTTTGTGTTATTTTACTTTTTGTACATTTATACATTTAATCGATTTATTTGACTTATTGTTTTGTTCTATCCGTATTCGATTTGCATATTTTAATGACTTTTTTGTCGACTTATATGCATCACATCAGGCAGTTTCAAAATTCTTTACTTGACAATTCATACACAAAAAAAATGCAAAATGAAACTTGAAAACATTAAAATACGGATATATATATATATTTGATTATTTATAATTTAAAATTGTATGCCATATTTTATTTATGGGATAATCCTTTTTGTTTTGGCTATATATGTTATAACTACGCCGATGTTACAGTTTTAAATAATTATCCATAATAAATGATTCCTCTCTTTTGTCAAGTAATACAGTATTTAACTTAAATTATATTACAAATTTAGAATAAGAATCGAATATTAATTCATCCAAATCTTTTTTAATTTCGTACTGTTCACATGTAGGAGTTGGTACTGTTTTATAATTTGATATCATCAAAGAAATGCGAAATATATAGATATATTCACAATGTGTATGTAAAGACTGTATTGGCATGCAACAAATATTCGTAATGTGCCTATAACACCAAGACGATTTTATACTTTTTGTCCAAACACAATTGTAACTAACTGTATTGCTATTATCGGGATTTTGAAATATATATTATAGTATTTATTGCTTGTGTTTTTAGTTGTGTGTTTAAATTGTCAAAATGGGGGTTCGGAACTATTCTACTGCGCATAACTTCACGCATCAATTACCATGCACACGACAAGTTTGTGTCGTAAATTCACTATTATTTTTTTTAATATATTGATTGATTAAAAATGTTATTTTTTTGTATTTTTGTCACTAAGCGTTATCGTTATTATGTGTATCTGTGAAAAACTAGAAATGACATTCCATCCAATTTAAACCATTTTCCCGCCGACATTTTCGGTTTTAATTTCAAACTATCTGTTTTCCTTTTCGGTGACCTATATTTTTTATTAGCTATTTTTTTTAGGCTATATTTCAACTTTTTATATTACAGTTTTGGACGAAGTGTCACTTTTTTTTTATACATTCCGATAAAAATATGCCAACACCTCTCTTTCCCCTATCATTTCACTGAAAAATGGCCCCTTTTACGTATCTGTTTAAAAGTAATGTTTTGAGCTTGAATGGTCCGGGACCCCTATCTATTTTTTACCAATTTGGTTCACTCTCTTTTAGGATTAAAATGACAAACAATATGGCAGTTCTGACAAAACTTCGAATAGGTCCGAGCCACCTTAAGTGTGGACTTTATTATATTACTGTTGACATATCACTGCTGTAAATTGAATCGGCATTCGATTTAATAGAAAACAGAGAACTGTAGTATTATAAATTGGCAACATTAAAACAAAGAATTAAAAGAAAATGAATATTAAACCTTACCTAAAATTATTTAAAAGCATTCGTTCGGAGTCTGGGTTGTACCAACTTTCGACTTTCAACATTTGTTTAACAATAACTTGTTACGGTGACGGCTATAACACAATCGTTTTAAACTTAGTTGAATAAACATTGATATATGGGCGTTTTTCAATAAAAGCGTTCCTTTCAGACCTAAACAAAATGGAAAATCAACTAGTCTAAAGTTTATTTTCAAGAGTTATTTTGAAGACCTCTATTATAGACCTGTTTGTAAACAAAAAGTGCAATCTTAAACATCTTTAAAATGATATTATTTTCATAATTTGTGTACTGTTTCGTAGGGGACTTTTGTCCCCTACGAAACTGCTTCTAAAAACACATATTTTTGCAATTTTAAATGTTTCCTATAGACATTCCAGTTTGTTTACTTTATATACTAGATAAATCTCATTTTTTTCTCAATTGGAGAACCAATTTTTATCGATAAAGATTAGACAGTACTTCACATATGAAGGTACAACTCATGTTACGTAGTGGACATTTTGATGCGTTTCGTAGTTGACAAAACCGTTTCGTAGTGGACAAAAAGTTTCGTAGTTGACATCAACCCTATTCTATGTTAATAAAAACATAATAAAAATTACATGAAACTAACCTTTGTTATTTGCTTTGCATGAATATAATTGAAAAAAGAGTAAAAAAAGACTGCATGGTAGTGGTAGTGTCCACTACGAAACGTTTTTCTCCCAAACTTGTTTCGTAGGGGACCGTTTCGTAGGGGACGTATTCACATGTTTTATTTTTTTCTCACAACCCCTATATTGCAATAGTAACAAGACTGACTGTATTCATCAAAGCGTTATCAAGCTGTACACTGATATTTTTTTCATAATTTTAAAACCAGTTACTGAAGGAGATTTGACCCGTTTCGTAGTGGACATTTACAAAAATACGGTATCACTCTGGTCCATTTGATGTGCTCAATTTTTCTTACCAACAGTTTAATAGAGGTTTCCCGATTTGCTACGTATCAGGTACGGTTGGTACGTAACACAACCGTTGGTGCTGTTTTGAAGGTATCATTTAACGCATGAAATTATCTTATTAATCACGATGAAATTTAAAGAATTGATTTGCGTATCACCAAAAAACTAGCTTAACGATTTATTTGATAGTGATTTTAACGTTTCTAGAACACTTTGTTTATGATTCTTTATGGAATACCTTTGTTATGCACAAGTGGATGAATCAAACAGACCTTAAACCAACTGAGTTGAAATTGACACGACCTTTAGATTCTAAATATAGATTTGTGTTTCTGTTTGTTATAGGTATTTTGTTTTGGTTCTTTTTTTTTTATAGAAAAAAGATTGTTTCCATACAGACAAATGAATTATAATTAAAATAATAACTATAAACTACTTGTTAAAACACATGATACTGGTGTTGGTTATATTTGTTAACGTGTCAAAATTGCGTAGTTTTCGTATCGTAATTAGTTGTTACATGATTTTGAAATTAGTCGGATTTAGGGGGACATGGGGCAGGGGGAAGGGGGTTCTCCCCCTTTTCTAAAAAAGAAATGATTAATAATATAGGGAAGCGTGACTGGAGCGGGCCCCCTTTTAGGCAGTCAGTGGTTCCAAACTTATGAAAAATTCTAGATCCGCCACTGTTATCATGACTAAATTACAATTGTACTGACACGTGTGTTCTTTGAATATTTTATGTGTGTATCTTTCATTTGATACTTTATTCGTACTTTTAACTTTTAGTAAAATTTCTCATACGTCTGAATGATGATTTTTGCAACTTGCAGAAAAATATAAGAATTGTATTAAAGATAATGAATTTGAACAACTAAAATAACCTACAATTTGAAATATGTCCAAAGGGAAAAAACAAGTTACTTCATCAAAGTTGTTCCGTCGTGTTTATATTTAGTCACTATACAGTACCTTGCACATGTTGCATACACTTTCTAATATTTTTTTAGTGATTTCAATATCGAAACAGGTTTTGTATTTACCTTTAAAATTTTACATTTTGAATGGGGTCAATTATGAATGTTAAAATAGCTCTTATTCTATTATATTTTCTTAAAACCTACCCCTAAAATATGCCAACTTTTCCATTTTATACTGTTACATTAATATAACAGTCAAACATAAGATAAACTATGCATATTTTATATATATATAGCTTGTTTTTGCCTGTGGAATTTCAGGGGAAATAAATCTTAATTACAAACCGTTCGTTGCAACTGTTACTAGCAACGGTTTGTTGAAAGCATAATCGAGTACACATAATATCGTTTGTTATGAATAGGTAACATGTCTACATAAAAATTATTTCAAGTTGTAACTAAAAATCATCCAAATCCTTTTTATAATGATTCATAAAAAAATACATTGACATTAAGGACATATATGAATTAATTTCAAAAGATCAATGACGGCTCCCAGTTCGTACTACGGTTGGTACGGTAGCAAATCGGGAAACCTCTAATTGCCGTTATAAAAGCATCACTTCTTTTGTAAGACCCTAATGTTTATATCTCTTGCAAACAAAAAATTACATTGATTTTATAAAACTGTTTATAAGCAAGTTTTAATGACTTCGTTTCGTAGTGGACATTGTGTTAGGGACACACCTTCTAAAATTAAAAATCCTATGTTAAAAGCTGTTTTATTAAAATATGTTGGCTCTAAACATACTTTTGAATTATTAAAGAACTTATATTAAGTAAAATTTATGTTTATTTCTACATTTTTTTATGATATTTTAGAGTATGAATGTTGAACAGGCGGTCTAGGGACATGCCATTTTGGTTGTTTTGGACCATTCAGGAATCAATATCTGATCAATCCCTCTAAAAAATAAACTGTTTCTTTGCTTAAAAATGTTATATCTAATTCAATGTACTGACTGCACAAAAAATTACTTGCAAAGATCAAACACATTTTTTTTTAAAGTGGCTAGGACAAGAAAGTACGTTTTTATTGAAAAACGCCCATATATATATCACGCCAGCCATTTATAATGCACACAAGTTTTACAGTCAAAATACAGTTGAAGTTGAAGAGCAGTTATATTTATAAATTGTTTCAGTTTGGTGATATATTTTAGTTATCAGTAATTTTGTATGGAACGCCGGAACTGTCTTATAGTGTAAATATTTAATGTGTTCTGTCGCTTTGTCTTTACGTCCTGTCGTTTCTTCTTTATGTTATGTGCAAATGTCTGTATTTCATGACACGGCATCTCTGTGTTATGTCAAATTAGTTATTTGTATGGTCAAACAGTACATGATATTATAGTCTTTTGGCGTTATGTTGTGTTTATACATATGTATCTCTAGTGAAAAACAAAACACATCATGGTATAATTCATATGCGTTTTGCCGAACAATTGATACTCTCTGTGAGCATTCATTACGTCATGTGCAAATGCCTTTTACATTATGTGCAAACGACTTATACGTTTTGTGCAAACCTCGTTCCCCCTATGTGCAAACATCGTTTACCCTATGTGCAAACATAGTTTACCTTATCTGTAAACACCTATTGCGTTATGTGCAAATACCTATTAAGTTATGAATAAAACTACATCATTATGTGCAAACACTATTACGTTATGTTCAAATACCGCTTACATTATGTGCAAACACCGATTACGCTATGTGCAAATGCCTATTACATTATGTCCAAACATCTATTACGTTATGTGCAAACACCTATTACGTTATGTCCAAACACCAATTACGTTATGTGCAAACACCTATTACGTTCTGGTAGACGCTTTTTTGACACAGATTAAAACAAAACGCATCAGTGATATACACTTTGAAAATTAAGAAAATTATAAGTTTTAGCTTTCTAAAAAGCTCTGAACTACTTCGCTGTATTCTTTTTCAAGGTAATATCCATTAAATGCTGAATGTGAACTGAAGGTAATATGTGAGCATCGAGTTGTTGATTTAGTATTGGAAATGTGGTATTTCTATATATTGATTGATATAAAAATTAGTTTTGAGGGGAAATCATGTTGTTCTACTTTAAAAGTGTGTGTTATACATCCATTCTTTTTATATTTTGTTCACTTTACTTGTTGAAAAATAAAATATTTACAAATATATAGACACGATTCTCGAGGTGTGTCTCTCTGGAGGTGTGCCTAGATTGACAAAAGTCATAAAATACATTTAATGCATTTTTGAAAACATTGTATAGGAACATTTTTTAGCAAACAAATCGTGCATATTGCAGATTAGCAATGCAAATAAAGACGTAATAATGATATTTAATTTTCAATTTCAGTGTGTAATATATGCATAATAAAACAACCATGAATTAATAACATCTGATCTGAAATGTAATTCACATAGTTAATTTTCTGGCATTTGATGGCTTAATATCCTCAGAAGAGAACAGTCTGTAATTTTTTATCTCATTTAAGCCAATAGTTGTTGCTGAATATCAGCCACATCATGAAGCAACCAGACAGAATTTATATGTGGCAAGTAGTTATTTAAAGATGGCGTATACATCGACTGAAACTAAAAGCTCTGCCCTGTTATTCGAAGCAAAAAAAAAGCTACATGTAAAAAAAAATGCAACCTCATTTCTTTACGGAAAATAAGTTGATATAAAAAAAAAAAGAAGACGTGGTATGATTGCCAATGAGACAACTCTCCACAAGAGACCAAAATGACACATAAATTAACAACTTTAGGTCACCGTACGGCCTTCAACAATGAGCAAAGCCCATACCGCATAGTCAACAATAAAAGGCCCTGAAAAGATTATGTAAAACAATTCAAACGAGAGCACTAACGGCCTTATTTATGTAATGTTCTCTTTCATCAGCACCAAACGGGTCATTTCATAGGTCGCCATGTCTTGCATACATAATCATAACATGGTTTTGGAAGGCGCCGAATTACATTTATGAATTATAGACTTTTGACAAGGTCAACACATTATATATGCGTCTATTCAGATTATATTGACCGAGGACGAAGATATTTTCTCGCCACCTCTCATCTTGTATTTTTTTTTTTTTTTTGAATTGGCAGGGAGTTTTGGTAAAACTGAGTCCCGAGCCCCCTCTTAATCAAACTGCTTATAGATCCAACAAATGCAGCTCCATCATTTTCAAAAATATTGGTTCCGCCACTGGTCATTGAATGAGAAATCAAAAAGAGAAAAAAAATTAGGTCCGTGTGTTTGTTTATCTAATGATATCTAAATGAACAGCTTCTCTATTAATTTTACATCGGATGACCGTGAGGGTATTCATGTGTGTCGCCTAAATTTCCATTACGTAACCTTCGTTTTGAGATTGTAACCGATCTATAAACATGATAATAATAAATACACGGACGTTATCGAGTGCAAAATTACATTCTATCACTTGTTCTTAATTCATTTTAAATGGATACTCCTAAAAATATTTTTTTTAACATAAATTAATAATATGAAAATGTCGTTATACTCGTTAGAAACATAAATAAAGTAAAAAATCTTTAATATTTATACACACGTACAGAAAAAGTGTGTTACCGCATGCAGAAGAATATCGCAAGAACGTTTGCAATCTCCCATACAGAGTTATCTGTCTTTGCTCCCTCTCTCTACGTGGGACATTGAATATTTTGCTGGAAAATATGAATGCCCACTCAAATTCAATCTATTAGAAAAATCGAATTATTACAGAAGAGTGTCCACCATGCACTTGCACAGCACTATAATTAATATAGTGCAATAGAATGATACAAATGGATGAAAATTATATATACATGTAACTGTAATTTACAAATATTGAAATAATGTATAACAAAAAAACAGAATTTACTGATTTGTATCACTACAACGATGAGGTTGAATTTATCATCCACGCACGGACATGTCTCAGAAAAAATATATATCTGTACTTTAACATCACTTTCAGGTAAAGAGATGAGATTTGGTTTTCTGAGACAAGTGCTTGTGACCGTCCACAAGAACTTGCGGTCATCCGATGTTCAGTACTTCAGTACTTTGATTCATATCTTTCACATAAAGATGTTCTCAAAAAGTAATAAAACATAACACGGGTTTTATATTTTTTACAAATGTCTTATTATCCTTATTTTATCTTGATTCATTTGAGAACTCATATCGTATCAATGACATGCTGCACATTTAAAGATTTTTGAAAACTGGGAGTTAGCTGGCAGTTGTTTCATAGTGCTTTAAACGGATGAACAAGAGGGTTCCGAAATTCCAACAATACAAAACATGACAAATGAACTTTCTTAATTTATAATCAGTAGCAGGTAAATTACAGAAGAATTTAAGCCTTCCCTTTCGTGTTAAAGTCTGTCACAGTTTTCTTTTCGTTATATAGGTGATTTTTTTAAGGAATTTTGACTAAATATGTTACGTCGATTTTAAGGCGTAAAAGATTGCATCAATTTAAGATTGTTTCCGCAGTTTGAGGATACTTTGGATTGAATCATATGAACTTCATGCCTCGCTAGCTATTAATAAAAAAAAACACGTCTCGCTTTAACAGTAGCCTAGAAAAGGGGGACCGATATATCTAAAAATGGCAATATTTAAAAAAACTGCCAAAACATAAATTTTAGAATGATAACATTTAGATAGAATATATCTGTATGAAATTTTATATTTTTTAGAATAATGATGTGCAGCAACTTCCTTTTATGAACATTTAATTGTGTATTTAGCTATATTTATCGAACCATTCGCGTTCATATATCCCGCAATAATCTATACTATTAAACGAGAAGACCTCATTTTGTGTGTCGCTTCTCTTCCTTCCACATCTTCCTGAATATGCATGAAATATTTGTCACGGACGTTAAGCAACCAACAATCAATCTTCCTTCCACACTAAATTAATCATTATGCCTCTGTGTTCTTTAGGTAACATGCATAGTCGCATTTGTCATCCATTCTTATGATTATTCAGATTGAGTTATTTTGGGAGAAAAACGACAAAATACATGTAGGTGTCCGGATATTGTTTCCGTTATCAGACTGACTTTTAGTCATAGATAAGACTTCTGGTTTTAAACGTGCACAAGAACAACCAATCGTATGATAGATAATAAAAATGAAAAATAAATAAGCCAATCAGAGCGTTCTCCATATCATGGTTTTTAGATCGCAAGAACCACAACTATTACATTGTATACCTCCTTAGAGACAATTATGTTTTCGCGTTTATCCACCTGTAAACTACGATTATACTATTATAATATACATAGACTCTCTGTATTCTGTCTACTTTTTTCTGAAATATTTACTATCTAAGGGGTCATACCAGTTGCACATATATTGAAGGGCATTGAAATACGTAAAACATGGACGGGAAACAAGAATGTGTCCATAGTATACGGATGCCACATCGGCACTATCATTTATTATGTGTAGTGGACCGTAAAATGGGGTAAAATATCTCATTTGGCAATAAAATTATAAAGATCATATCATAGGGAACATATTTACTAAGTTTCGAGTTGGTTGGACTTCAACTTCATCAAAAACTACCTCGACAAAAACATTTACCTGAAGCGGGACAGACGGACGAACGAACGAACGAACGGACAGACGAACAGACTAGAAAATATAAGTCCCATAAATGGGACATAAACATTTATTGTTGAAAGTGAAAGTATTGATTTGGCCAAAATGAAAGTAGGGTAGAGATTAGAGAGAGGCAGGACTTATTCGGGACGTCGGGATCGGTTGTTTTTTACCTCGGGATCACGGGATTGATCTTTACGGGATGCGGGAATATTTTTTTCTTTTATTTTTTGGGATGTCGGGAAATACAGGATTGATCTTTACGGGATGCAGGAATATTTTTTTTTTTTAATTTCGGGATGTCGGGAAATAAATTTCGTTAAAATACGCACCTCGGGATTTCATGTGTTTAAGCTCGGAATTTCGGGATCAGGGCCCCTCAGATCACCCCTCAAATATGCCTTAGTCATTTATACGAGATTCAGATCCTACCATTGGCATGTTAAAAGGGCTCTCGAAAGAAAAAACACTGATGGATTGTCCTAAAAGCACATTTTATTAGAATAATAATGTTCTATATATAAGCAGTTTCATTTATTTCATGTTTATAGCGGTGCAAATTTTTAATTTAATTTGAACTTTTACCAAAAAATGCATTGTAGCAAAGGGGAAGAATAATTGTGGTATAAGGCCAGAAACACGAAAAATAATTGAATTTAACAGAAAGGAAACACATAATGCACTTAGGAAAAGGAAGAGGGCTTTTGATACCTTATATGAAATTATTCAGTCATAATATCTTTAACAAAAATTCATCCTACAACAGTTTACAAGCTGTATATATATATTTATGTCCGCGATTTCGCGGGTGTGTTCTAGTATTCATTGAATTTATGACTATCCGTTCGGAAAATAATATGATGTTTCTAATTTATACGAATATCGTTGAAATATTGAACAAAAAGATAAATTCATATCAACAACTGTGGAATAATGTATTGATTATAAATGTACTTTGTCGGTAAACGTGAAATTTATTTGTACGAGCTTTAGAAACAGGACGAAAAGCGAGGCTTGCCGAATTTTCTCCTGTTTCGCAGCGAGAACTAATACATTTTATATTTCTGACAATGTACATATATTGTTTACAATTTACACCTGGTATTTGAGCATAAGTTGTTTAAATCTTAACCATTGTCTCTGATTTTTACAACTATTGAAACGCGGACAAAAAACCCAAAATGAACTATTACCCAGAAAGAAATATCCATATTACCGATTGATCACTATCACGGTGGGTATGGTTGTCCTGCGAGAGAACGTTCTGTGCTGGTGATTCGGTCCTGACGGGTGCTGGTGATCAATGAAAAAATGTAAACAAAGACGAAAATGATGATTTTTGACGTTTTCACTCATAAAAAATTGAAGAAAACAGTTGAGATTTTTCAATTTAGTTTCTTATGGGTTCATATGTAAACCATTAAAAAGTTGACCCTCTAAACTGTTTCAGTAAGTGTAACACAAAAATGCTCATTTTTAGAAAATCAAGAACTGAAAAAATAAAACAAAAATGCTCATAGAGTCCGCTTTCTATACCGCAATCCACACGACAAAACTATTTTGTGAAAAAACATTGCAATTTATTAAAATTTAGCATTTTCTCAATTTACTCATGTCCTGATACTGTGCTGGTGGGTCCTGTCATTGTGCTGGTGGGTCCTGATACGGTGCTGGTGATTTTGGATAAGAAGTTGGTCATATTTGAAACAAATGTTAAAAAATCAATAAAATTGAGCAGATAATTGTTGTCAATAGGATCTATGACTCCTATTTTAGTTCTTGTGCATCCATTTGGCTGTTTAATATGTGTTTTCAAATGATCGTAACTTGTATTACATAATTACATAAAAGGGCAACATCTTTCGTCCAATATCAGATAACAAGATATAGTATCTAAAATAAGAATAGTTTTATTAAGATATTAAATGCCCCTTACATTGATGCTTCAACAATGATCAAAGCCCATGCCGCATAAACATGTTTGTTAGCGCTCCGCATAACCCTCCCCACTTCCACCCAATCAACCCTCCTCATTTCCTACTTCATTGTTACAGTGGTGTACCAACACAACAATTTATCACATAAAATAATAACACAAAGACACACATTATTGAACAACGAATGCTCGCAGGTACTGAAAGCTAGTTCAAAGCCGCATTTTCAACTAATAGATAAACCGTGTTCTCATATACAAAAATCCCAATCGTGTCGATTAAAAAAGTCTCAAAACTTAAGTTCAAATTTTAATGTTTGATGAAGCAGAACTTTAAAAGTGTGCAGAGAATCTTGTGCTCACAGTAGTTATTGTCATTATTATGTTTACATAAGACTTATAAAGGAATTAAGAAGGTACCAAGAAATATTTTACAGTTCAATTCAATGATCATGAATGGAAGGAAATGGTACGGAAGTTTACATATGACAAAAAGAAATTGATAGTATTTTTTGGCGAAAGACTTAAACGCTTCTTTGTATTATATAGTACAGCTCTTCTATAAAAGCATGCAAAAAAAAAAACTTTGATTGAGTGACTTGCTTGCTATGTTTGCTTGGATGTTTTCAAACAATAGGTAGGCGGAGTTTCAATACATACTGGGATTTGATTGGACAAACACAAACTGACAGGAATTGAAGTTAATGTTTATTGTCCAAACAAATTGTAGTATATACTAAACAGACTACTTACCTGTCGTTTACAAACATCCAACCAATCATAGCAAGCAATTTGATCAATGGTTTGCTTTGCATATATTTATAGAAGAGCTGTAAATTCTAAAAAAAAAATTCTTGTTGTCGTAGATGGTTAAATCCTCAACAAAATCTCAATACCTTTGTTAGAACGAATAAAGTTTTTAAATCAAATTTTCGTGGACTTTTTAGCTTCCACCCTGACGAGGCATGTTAGCTGTTCGTATGCTCTTGCACTTGACGCACGGAAACTTTCACATTTCCATCTTCTTTTCTGAAATATTTTACCCAGCTCATACTTGACAGGATTGTTACCCTAGTAAAATGTGTAACCAATGAATTTAACAGAAGTTAAAAATTCAACAATACTATATAATTCATTTTATGTGTCAATTTGTTTGAAAAAAGTCGAAAAGAAGAGAGTTTTTTTAATGTCATGATTATCTGTCGCTTTCTAGATCTATGCTTACTAGCATTTATTTCAGATGACATGGACTCCTCACTCTGGTGACCCTGCTGCCTTTCATAGCTTTATCCGTGTACATATATTAATAGATAAACAAAAGGCTGCAACTGGTATTTTTGTATTTAAAATGATTCGTTGTAACGAGAATATTTGTGGTGAATGGAAACTGTGAGGGTCAAAATCTTAAATTGCTTATAAATGTTGCTGGACCCAGTTTCGTTATCTGATCTGAATTTTCTGAAATGTGCAAGGTAGATAGACATTGGCCTTTTGATTTTTTTTACTCGGTAAGTTTTGGCCTAATTGGTTGAACTTTTTCAATATTAAAGCCGATTTCAATGAGTGTGTAGACAAAGGGAATATCCTTGGTTGTCTTGCTTGCAGAACAGAAAAGACATTGTTAGGTTATGTAAACTACCCTACTTTAAGAGTAGACTAGTCCGACAAATGACACATCTTTCTGTCTGTAGGACCAGGCTACTTCGAAAGGAGGGTAGTATACCTTACCTAACAATGACTTCATGGTTTAGCTAACAAGTAAGCTAACCAAAGATATAACCCCTGCCTACATACTCAATGGAATCGGCTGTAACTAAAAACTCGAATACATTTTAACAGACAGTGGTCATGTTTGTTAATGAATATTGTTTTTCCTAGATTCACTCTTGAAAAATCATTTGGTAACATTTGGTCAAGTAATTTCAGATTATATCTTTTTGTAATTGCGGACGCCAAGACAATACATGAATCTCACACGACCCCTCGACACAGGTGAGCTTATATATGATCTTATAGCGATTCGGGTTGATAACCAGTTGAAATTAAGCCAGTTTTGTGTGTGTGTAGATTTGTATTGTTTTAAACTGTTATGACCTTTTAAAGTTAAATGTAGGTGTTTAATCTAAGAATTTCTTTTTTAAACTTATATACTTGTTTTATACTCAATTGGTAGTATGAAGCTACGAGGTATTTTAATTTTTGAAATTGACATATTCTAGTCTGCCCTTTCATTGAATAGTGATATTTTTTAGTGTTCTATCGAACTTTCGAAAAAAAATACCTGATAACCGTTCAGACAAAAAAAAATTATGATTAAAAAATCTTACAGATACAGCAAGTGGTTCTTAATAGCTATAAGATACATTTTTCTTTTAAAATACAACTTTTAAATCTTACGGGAAACTATTCCAAGCTTAAAACTTTCACTGTAACCTCGCTCTAACTTATCCCCCATCCCCCCCCAAAAAAAAACAAACAAACAAACCCGCAATACTATTGTCATTCTTATAGTCAGCACTAAATTGTTCACAAACAAATGTGTTTTAAGCTGCTAAAGACATATGATTCAAACGCTCAGAAAGTCTTTTGTTCTATATTTTTGCTCTCCATTTTTATGCAAAACCTTTTACATTTTTATTTTATGGGTTATTGTTGAAGGTCGTATGATGACGTATGGTTGTTAACACATACTTCCTTTGGTTTCTTATGGAAAGTCCATTGACAACAAACATACCACATCATCTACTTTATATAAGTATTGTATAAATTACAACGTATTTTGGTGATCTTGCAAAATGATCGTAATCACGAAAATCGTAAACATATTTTCTTATCTTAAAAGGGGGCAAGAAGGGTTCCATTAACAGGCCAATAAATAAGATTACAGTTAATTTAAAAAAAATAAATAAAAAAATAGGGGTATTTTTTCTCTCATAATAACAGTAAACAGATTCACAACAATGTCAATTTCAAGAAAGCAGACAACAGTTAATTAGTCAATAACGGTACAGCATCAATGATCTTGAAAATATGCCACTTTTAAGTAAAATATAAAGGCAAAGAACCAGGACATAGGAGCACAGAACCAGAACCGTTTTTCTTATCACCAGCACAGCGTCAGGACAATTCCGTTTAACGAACTTGCACGACTTTTGCAATATAATTTTGTTGTAATGTACTTTGCATGGTACTTATGACGCATCAGAGAAAAATTAAGCAACAAAACTGTCGTTTTATTGCCGTTCTGATACAATGTAAACAAACCCACCAGCACAGAATCAGGACCCACCAGCACCTGACAGGAACAAATCACCAGCACAGTACGTTCTCTCGCAGGACAACCATACCCACCGTGACTATGAAAGCGGGTAACAGGAAAATTTATTTGTACATATACAAAAAAAGCAAAAAAATGTTGTTTACCTGTTATTTGTATATAATAACTAGCTAATTGCAGGATAAAAGCGAATCACTTAACTGTAACCTTTTTTTTTAAAAACTGGTGGAAAAATTAAATGGGGTAAAAAAATAAATAGATTAGCTGCCATAAGGGAATCTATTGTTATTTATTTCTTTGTCATGTGGTCTCTCGTGGAGAATTGTCTCATTGGCATTCATACCAAATCTTTTTTTATAGATAGTCAGTTTTTTTCTGAAATTCAAAGGGAAAATTATGTTATGATGACCATTTTAGCAACGACATTATTTATTTATTCTTATAAACAACAAAAGAAACGATATGCACATCACTTATAAAAAAAAATAATAGAAGAAAACAATAACAATTTACTAGAATATGTATTTTTTTGTATCGTTCTTGATAACACGGTTCGAAAAGTTACCGGACCAAATACGGATAAATGAAAGTCATTATCTGGAGTTTCAAATTGCGGGATTTAATTTCGAGTATGGCCAGTGAAGGTGAAACAAGGTTGATAACACTTTCATTCAGAAGAAATATGTGTATGCGTCATTTTTGTGCATGGATTACAGGATAAGGCAGTTTTTAATATGAAAAAAAAAAGGTTTTTTTTGAGAAAAATGCAGCTTTTTGTTACACCCTTCTACCTGTCTGATCCAAAATCGGATCAAATTTTTCCAAAATCCCTGTTAGTTTTAAAAAGAATTGACAGATAAGAGGGACGGGTCACCTAACTACCCCTTTTCAGGACACCCACCCGTCTCAACACGCCTTGTCAGGGACCGAGGGAGTAGTAAGTCTTAGGAAAGTTATTCAGAATAATATTCACAACTGTTAAGGGAAATGAATGAAAATAAAATCTTAAACTTTTTGTAGGATTCCTTAGCTGCTACATGAATCGTGGGAGACGTCATTACATTTGTAGCATTAATCTAGTACACGTTTCTCGCTACATGAAAACCCTAAAACAAATCATCCTGGTCTCGTGTGAAGATTTGTCACATTGGCATTCGTACCACATCTTCCTTTTTATATCGTATTGTTCCTTTCGGTTGCAACTCTTGGAAACTAGAGTCGTGTCTGTATATTTGTTAAAATTTTCAACAAGTAAAGTGAACAAATTTGCAAAGCATGGATTCACTTATAGGGTCTTTGCATCGGAAATAAACACATTTATTTAAAAAACAGTTGTTGGTATGACACGGGTTATGTTCTTCTCATATATTTTATGATAGTATTATACTAAACCCTGACGGGAGGGATTGTGCTTGATATTCATATGATGAAAACATAATCTTTCTATCAGTTTAATTGAGGTCTGAAGCTGGCATGTCAGTTAACTACTAGTATAGTCTGTTGTTGTTTATGAATTATTGTCATTTATTTATTTTCTTTGACATCGCACTCGGACTTCTCTTGAACTGAATTTTAATGTGCGTATTGTTATGCGTTTACTTTTCTACATTGACTAGAGGTATAGGGGGAGGGTTGAGATCTCATAAACATGTTTAACCCCGCCATAATTTTGCGCCTGTCCCAAGTCAGGAGCCTCTGGCCTTTGTTAGTCTTGTATGATTTTTAATTTTAGTTTCTGGTGTATAATTCGGAGTTTAGTATGACGTCCATTACCACTGTACTATTATACACATTTTTTAAGGGGCCAGCTGAAGGACACCTACGGGTGCGGGAGTTTTTCGCTACATTAGAGACCCATTGGTGGCCTTCGGCTGTTATCTGCTCTATGGTCAGGTTGTTGTCGCTTTGACACATTCCCCATTTCCTTTCTTAAGGGGGCTCGCGGGTTTAAATTTTCGCGCCCGTTGAGTCGATTGGTGCGCAGCCATTACGGTAATCGGTTCGAACGTCGCAAAATATTTACTTTCTTCTTGATTATAAACAATTGAACAACACTAGCTATTTCTGTTCTAGATTAGTGTTTTTTCGATTCATAATTCACAGAAATTAAATTGAGGACGGTATTTAAAACTTCAAAGTCGACCTTTTTACGGTTTGTTGACATCGAGATAGGCCATTTTGGAATCTCGGAAAGAAACTTGCTTTCAATATTTTGACAAGTAACCAGCTTTTATATCTATACTAGAATGACTATCAATGTTTGTTATAATTTGTATATATATTTTTAAGCTGTATTACTAATTTTCAACACGTAGATCCACCCAAAGAAAGAGATAATGTGGTGAGTATGTAAAAGGTACGTTCAGAATTAGTCAATGAAATTTTGAAAATCCTTGAATGATGATTCTTTGTTATAAAATCACGACAATCGTAAAATTATTGTATCGTCTGCTAAACAATGTCTAAAAGAAACAAACAAGGAAAATTTTCAAAAAAGAAGAATTTCGTGAAAGACCAAAGGATCAGTGGTCTAGTTTTTCATAGGAGTGGATTGCTATCAGACCACCACAATATACCACCACTTGATTCAGATAATTCTCAAAACATATTAGAACCTGACCACCACAATATACCTTCATTTGACCCGGTCCATTATCAATACTTAGAGTTAGAACCTGACCACTCATATGCCAAATTGAAAACAATTGAAACATCTGATTTATGTATAAATGATGCTTTTGAGTCTGAACCTGATTTACAAGATCATATTCATAAAGTAGTGATTGATGATGATTATGATATAAATGTTGACTTTGACTTCTTACCGTTACCCACTGATTTACTACCATTAAACCACTGTAGATATGTTGTTGAACTTGATTATATTGTTCAGCAGTTGAAACAATGTTCCAAATGTGACGAGCCCTTACACTTACAAAATTCATTTAGAGTTAAACCTTATGGTGTTGCTGGTATTTTGTATGTACAATGTACAGAATGTGGAGATGTTGCTAGAATTAGATTAGGGAAAACACATCATGCAAATAAGAATAAAAGAGGAGTTGGTAGATTTACACTCTTAAAATAGAGCAAAATAATTTCCCATAAAACTAGATACATTGTATGTATATAGCATTTTTACACCAATCTATATATAAAAATCCACAGTTTGTTAGAAAGGTCAAACTTAATTTTCCTTATTTTCCAAATGCATATCATTGATGCGTTTTGTTTTAATCTGTGTCAAAAAAGCGTTTACCAGAACGTAATAGGTGTTTTCACATAACGTAATAGGTGTTTGCACATAACGTAATAGGTGTTTGCACATAACGTAATAGATGTTTGGACATAATGTAATAGGCATTTGCAAATAACTTACATGGTGTTTGCACATAATGTAAGCGGTATTTACACATAACGTAATAGTGTTTGCACATAATGATGTAGTTTTTATACATAGCTTAATAGGTATTTGCACATAACGCAATAGGCGTTTGCACATAAGGTTAACGATGTTTGCACATAGGGTAAAGGATTTTTGCACATAAGGTAAACGAGGTCTGCACAAAACGTATAAGTTGTTTGCAATAATGTAAAAGGCATTTGCACATGACGTAATGAATGCTCACAGAGAGTATCAACTGTAAGGCAAAACGCATATGAATTATACCATGATGTATTATGTTTTTCACTGGAGATACATATGTATAAACACAACATAACACCAAAAGGCTATAACATCATGTCATTTACATAGAACAAAGGTGTATCAAAACAAAACGCTTGGAACATTTGACATAACAATAACACTTGAGACAGGACGCAATTATTAACTGACTTACGTAAAAGAAGAATAGACACAATATAGATAAAATATGAGAGAATGTAAAGGTGGTTGATGATAAAGTTTCGAAGTATTCACAGAATATATAGTAGTTACAGCATACTGTAATGCATATTTTACACAACAAAGTTTAGCAATGACATATCATACAATTGTTTGACCAAACAAATTACTAATTTGACATAACACAGAGATGACGTGTCAGGAAATAAAGGCATCTGCACATAACATAAAGAAGACATGACAGGACGTAAAGGCAAAGCGACAAAACACATTAAATATTTACACTATAAGACAGTTCCGGCGTTCCATAATTTTGTGTTGTGACTTGTTATACGTTGCGCAATATTTTATCATATCAAATTAAAGTTTTGGGTTCTGAATACTCTTTGTGTATCTATCAATTTGATCGTCAATGATAAGTCTACGAAATGCGAATTTCAATCCTGTGATCTACGGTAAGATTATTTTGTATACTAGTATATGATGAAATAGAAAATAAATTAATGTACGTTACAAGAGACATCTGACTTATTTCGATGGAGTTCAGATAAAACAAAACAATAAAAAATGAAGTGAAACAGTTTTCCACAACTGTAAAAAAAAACCTATGTGATGGCCAAAAAAGAGTACTGCATAAGGTATTTTCTTTAATTTAGAATGTGTTGGAAATCACGCACAGAAGAGAACGTTAACGTAACGCGGCTTTATTGTATATCCAACGTCGTGTACTTATGCATTATCTTGTACTTCAGTCATCAATACAAATTCATACAGTTTAGACGTCTTTCTTATTACATATGCAGTTTTAGTAAAACCACTTTACGATAGAATGCCTCTACCTTGAACCAAATATCAATATAATAATATCCGTATTTTTATGCCAGTACCAAAGGTCTGGCGACTAAGCGTGTGGTACTCTCGGGGACAAACAGTCTGAATCAGTAGTAGCGACTGTCTGGTAGCAAACACGTTAAATGTCATAAGTTGACTGCACTCGATTGGCATTTCGACAATTGTTATTTCTGGACAATATTCTTTTAAATCAAAAACCTTATACAAGATTTTTTAAAGGTCATAAAACCAAAAGACTTAAAGTAATTTAAAACCTGCAACTTTGAATATACGGTAGTTTAAAACGAAATAGTTTCCATTGATAGTCGCTCATTGATGATCATATATTTTCATTATAATAACTATTTTTTATTTGTTTAACTTACAGATGGAAACAGGAATATTAAGGTCAAATGTTACGAAAATATGTTGAATTGGTATGATGCAAGACGAACGTGCAATCAATCTGGAAGATATATTAAACTTTTGAACAACAATTGTGATACTAACAACGATTTTAAGGCTGATAAACTGTGGCACAATACGTTTATTAAAGAGAGAATTATTTGGAATACAAGTATGATATATTTTCATATTAATATTTTGACGACGAAAAGTATATGCGCCTATTGAATTGTCAAATTAAAATGATTAACCAAACATGCATTCCATACAAAATTTGAAAGAAATTAAATATGCTTTAATATAAATAACAAGCTGCAGTGCGTACTTATTTACACTTGTTGTAAATAATAGCTCGATTTTAACATGTTTAAGCAGCCATAAACTATAGTTGGCAGATTCCCATTATTATTTGTAAATGCCCAAGCTTCATTTGAATACTATTATCTTTGATGTTTTTCTTTTTAAAAGATTAAACATGTTTTAACTCGTTATCAACAATAAAAATGCTTGCATTCTTGTGAGCATTCAAAAAAGTTACAATTATTATATTTTTCAATTAAGATTATACAAAGTCTTTTAAATAGTTTGAGTTATTTTGATTATTTTGCTATAATTCTACTTGGCAGCTATGCTGATAGTTTTCTGAAAGTCCATCCTGTAACCTTATCTAAAATGCATTAAATTATTCTTTATAAAAGTACCTGCCATGTACCTAAAATGTATTTAACAGTAGTTGATGTTCTAAAAATAGACTCAAAGACATCAAGCGAAGTGTCAAAGCAGAACTATGTTATAACAAATTTATCTCATATCGGACTGGAAGACGTAACATGTCTTACTATTATATCTTAAAAATCGCCTCTTATCACTAACTTCACTTTATTTACATTAGAAAAAGGAAATATGGTACGATTGCAAATGAGACAATTGTCCATTTAATATCGTATTCATTGGATTTGATTAAAAGCCACCACATGAAACTTCAACATTGAGGAGAAAAACATACCATATAGTCGTCTAGAAAAGCCTCGACAGGAACAGTATGAATAATTAAATTGAAAAAAAATAACGGGCTTACGTGTAACAAAAATATTTTGCGAACAAACAAATATGACAGACAGATAGTAGTTTCGTGATTGTGCATAATAATTTTAGTAGGGATAGTGTATCAAATTTGGAAGTAAAAAAATAAGGTTACTTGCATATGACAACAGTATCATGAGTATAGACATACATTTTTATCTTCTTTTTTCTAAATTAAAGCATATTGTTTACATGGTTTTTATCATGATTTTAAACTGCATGAATTCAATATGAATCCTGCTACCGGATTGTTTTCCTTCCTTAACCAATGTTTAGTGCTTACATGTATGTGTTTTCAAACATATTGTGTTTGCATTTAGGTTTTGTAAATGAAATGGAAAGGAACCAGGGATTCAGTTGTTTAGCAATGAAGCTAGCTAAAAATTCCGAGTACATTCTAACAGCTCAAAGTTGTAACAATAAATACTATTCTCTTTGTCAAAAAGATGTTTCAGGTATGTTACTCATATATCAGTATATATATATACTATATCATCGTATTATACTATATGTTTTTTTTTTAGCTCACCTGGCCGAAAGGGGAAAGTGAGCTTTTCTAATCACTTGGCGTCCGTCGTAGTCCGTCGTCCGTCGTAGTCCGTCGTCCGTCGTAGTCCGTCGTCCGTCGTAGTCCGTCGTAGTCCGTCGTCCGTTGTCGTCCGTCGTCGTTAACTTTTACAAAAATATTTTTCCTCTGAAACTACTGAGCCAAATTTAACCAACTTGGCTAAAATCATCATTGGGGTATCTAGTTTCAAAATTATGTCCGTTGACCCGCTAAAACAACCAAGATGGCCGCCCTGGCTTAAAATAGAACATAGGGGCAAACTGTATATTTTGGCTTATAACTCTAAAACCAAAGTATTTAGAGGTAATCTGACATGAGTTAAATTGTTAATCAAGTCAACATCTATCGGCCCTGAAATTTTCAGATGAATCGGATAATCGGTTGTTGGGTTGCTGCCCCTGAATTGGTAATTTTAAGGAAATTTTTCCGTTTTCAGTTATTATCTTGAATATAATAATAGATAGAGATAAACTGTAAACAGCAATAATGTTCAGCAAAGTAAGATCTACAAATAAGTCAAGTGATTAAAATAGTCAGCTACATGTAACCCCTTAAGGAGTATTTGCTCTTTATAGTAATTTTTTACAAATTTTCGTAAATTTTTTTAATCCTCCCCTCTGAAACTAACTTGACCAAATTTAACCAAACTTATCCACAACCATTATTAGGGTATTTAGTTTTAAAAATGTGTGCAGTAGCCCAGCCAACCAACCAAGATGGGCGCCATAGCTTTAAGTAGAACATAGGGGTAAAATCTAGATTTTGGCTTCTAACTCTGAAACCAAAGCATTTAAAGCAAATCTTTCCAGGAATTAAATTGTTTATCAAGTAAATATCTATCTGCCTTGAAATTTTCAGATGAATTGGACAACTGGTTGTTGGGTTGCTGACCCAATTGGTAATTTGTAGGGAAATTTTGCCGTTTTTGGTTATTATCTTGAATACTATAATTATAGATAGAGATAAACTGTAAACAGCAATAATGTTCAGCACAGTAAGATCTACAATGAAGTCAACATGACCAAAATGGTCAGTTGACCCCTAAAGGCGTTATTTCCTTTTATTGTCAATTTTTAACACTTTTCATTAATTTGTTAATTTGGTAAATTTTGGTAAGTTTTTACAAAATATTTTCCTCTGTAACTAAAGGGCCAAGTTCATTACAGATAGAGAAAATTGTAAGTAGCAAGACTGATTAGTAAAGTATGATCTACAAACACATCACCATCACCAAAACACAATTTTTTCATGAATCCATCTGTTTCCTTTGTTTAATATGCACATAGACCAAGGTGAGCGACACAGGCTCTTAAGAGCCTCTAGTTTAAATTAATGCCGGGTACTTCTAATGATTTAGATGAAAATAAAATTAATACAATTGTAAAGGAGAAGCAGAAGATAAATCAGGTACATTCAATCTAATAAATCGGGAAAAAACTGATTTCACTGTGAAAAAGTTAAACAAAGATCGAACTATAGAATCTGATGTCCTAATCTGTGTTTGTATTAAGTATATTTATTTTTACGAGTTGGGTTCTCTTAAATTAAAAAAGAAATACACAACATATAGCAAATTTACCTGACGATATCTGGATATGGGTATTTAGTCGGATCTTAACACGTACTTGTGATTTGTTTAAAACCGGTTTTAACGAAGAAATGTTGAAATGTTCAGAACTTAATTAAATCTGTTTTTGGGTAAGATGGTGCAAGCATACGATTTTTATTGCGTCTTACACTTTGAGAAGCGAATAATCTATAGCTACTTTATATAAATATTGTGTAAAAACGTTAATTATGAGCTATGAAAGTCAAGTGAATAAAGCATTTTACTGAGGAAGTTTTTAAAAAATGCAAAGAAATATTTTACCAGTGGGTTAGATTTCATTAGTCTTCACTATTTATAGATTAAAAACTTTTGGTTATATTTATAATTTAGAATCATCATTGAAGGTGGAGCGCGGTTGCACAGTTAATTAATTATATTGATGTGTCATTTGTATGCAAGAGTGACATTCTGTTGTATTATGTGCCAATTCGAAAAAGTTATACGAGTATTGTCTCCCTTTAACAGGTTCATTATTTTATAATTAAGTTTAGGTTTCTGATATAAATTTGAATAGTTACAAAATGTATCAATTCAATATAATTCAGTTTTTGTTATTGGTGTATCAAAAATATTGATGTACGAATATAATTTCATAAATTTGAAATGTTTAAAATGATTACATACAAATATAAAGAACCGTTCATCATTTTTGAAAAAGACTATGATTGAAATTCATATTATTTATCTTCCCTTCATGATATATCAATTGGGAAATGAACCAGAGTTATCTAAAGGTAATCACAGAGAGGGACTAGTAAACAATTTTTAAATGTAGCTTATTTAACGTTAAAACTACTTTCCACTATAAACAAATGTTACTTTATACAAATATAAGGACCTTGTTAGCTAAATCTACAAATTTTATTAGATATAATGAATTTTTATAACAATAGATTAATATGCTACAACATATGAAAATAATTGTCAGTATTGATGACAAGTTTTGTAGGGGTAAAACAAGTTACTCGATTGGTGTCATACTGAAGGTCTAAAATATAACGCTAAATCATACATGTTGACGTATTATTTTTCTCTACATAGACCTTGTTGAATTCGAAAATTCTAGCTATAACTACAAAACACCGAAACGCTGTATGTCAACCATGAAAAAAGTATATTCAAATAATTTTATAAATCATCTTTGTAAAACAAAATCATATCAGATCCTACTGTCAGATATGCAATGCAGCTATGTATTAAGCAGTTATATTTCGAAACAAAATGGAAAATCAGTGTAGTAAAATTTGGCTCATTAGGAAAGATATAAAGTTACTTTGGAAGAAATTGACCCATAAAAAGTACAAATTATCATTTTACAAACATTTTTACTTTGCAAACGATATACATGTATAAGTACACATAGGTCATATCTAAATGTACGAGCTATAAAAAATATATCAATAAAACTAATATCTGTTATTTTGTTTGCAATAAGATTATTAATGATATTTTTTTTAGTGTAAACGGTTTTATTATTGATATTGCATTTTTCTTTTTGTAATAAGGTCAGAATATAGACGGTACACAAACATTCACATCTGTATCCCGCATAGACTAATCAACTTTAAGTTAGTTTCAAGTTCTGGGACTTGTCAAACGATAAGATACTCAAACGTAAACAAACAAATTACGAGATTAAAGAAAAGTTCATAAAAAACAACTGTCCTATTCCTGACTTGGTACACCATTTCCTCATGTTAAGGATGGTGGATTAAACCTAGTTTTATATATATATCTCAGCTATATATGTAAAACATATTACAATTCATAAGTCGATGACATACTGATTATATCCACCTGGCAAAAATGAAAAAACGAAAAATGACCGAAAGGCAAAAACCAGTCTGCAAAACCAAAGACTGCACAAGACGAACCAAACAAAACAAAGCTGCTTCTATATGCGCTCAAGAGGAATTTGCAGGTTATGATCCAACTCTGTTCGTGTGAAGATTGGATGAATGGGTTTTAAATTTGTTTAAAAGAAATGAATCTAAATGTCTCGAATTTTCGAATCAGATGTTCAAACTGTGTACTGCAACAGAACTAAGCAGTTTGGGTTCAAGTGTACCACTTGTGAAGGTGACGTTGCTTTGAGGTTATAGTTAAGTTAGTAAAAATGTATTCTTTTGATGTTAAAGTGTATCAAACTCTTGATTATTGAGTTACTCTAATGACGTAACATTTAATTATTTCATAAAGGCTCTAATTTTTATGATTTTGTAAAAGGATAGGAACTGACAGTAGCCAATACTTAGTTTTGGGGGAATTACAGAGCTAGATAAGCTCCTATTTGCAACACTCTCTATTCACTGATTTATTG
The DNA here is from genome assembly GCF_965363235.1 of Mytilus galloprovincialis. Taxonomy (NCBI): domain Eukaryota; kingdom Metazoa; phylum Mollusca; class Bivalvia; order Mytilida; family Mytilidae; genus Mytilus; species Mytilus galloprovincialis. The sequence goes on from NC_134846.1 coordinate 18,106,068, forward strand.
CATTATGTTTTCTAATTTTTTTTGTAAAATAACTTCCAGATGATAAAATGATAAAATGAATCTGAGAAAACGTTTTTTATTTTGTAAACATAGATAGTATCCAGCAGAACAAGGAACCGGAAACAGAAGATACACAAACTGCAGAAGGTAAACTTGATATTGATTACTGTATAAATGTTCTGATAAAAAGTGCAGTTTAATATCGGCGAAATTTTCTTTGTGTAACTATTATTTTAACATGATTCTTCTTCGTAGCTTGGAACTGTATATATATGGCTTACAAAGCTTCTTAGATGACAGGTTCTAATTTGAATTGAATTCTGATAGTTGTGTAATGTTTAATTACATTGGCATCATATAGAAATAAGGAGATGTGAAATGATTGCGAATGAGACAACTATCTATCCATGTTCAACTGAAGTTTAAGCATGTGTCTCGAAGTAGTTATAGACAACCACAGGCAATTGAACAGCTTTCACAGTAAAGCCAGCTATAAAAGGCTCCGACATGAAAAACATGAAAAAAATTAATTAAGAAAAATAAAACAGGATAATTTATAACAAAAATATGACAGACAAAAAAACAAAAAATGACCTAGAGTCTCCAAACTGAGAAATGAAAGAAACATAAACATGATAAAGAGTGGTGCAGGTTTTTAAATGTGTGTAAGCGCTCAATCCTCTATGACCATAGACAGTAGTATAACAACAAAAGATAAGAACAAACTACACTAATCATTTGAAAATGGCGTAAGTCATCAGATCCATACATAGCAGAAAATATCAGAATAAAACGAGGAACGGACTTGGCAAGATATTTATCCATCCATTATCCCTATAAAACAAAATAGACACAATTTACTGATCTGAGCTCCAAAGTACTTGAGGATATTAACACTAGTTTAAAGACAATATATTTATTCATCTTAGACCATATGATTCCTTCCTACAGATCCAATAAAAGTAACAACAATTAAAAAAAAAAAAAACACGCACACGGGTATTCCCTTTAATTTTTAACACATACACTAGAAATTATATTATTTCATATTTAGTTAGTATGTATGTTGGAATAGCAGTGACACTCACCATATTGCTAATATTGGCGATAGTTCTAGCTGTCTATATTAGAAGGTATGTTCGTTGTTGTCGCTTCAATATTCATGAACATAATCAAACAAATTAGTTTTTTTGATAATTCAATATATGGTTATTCATGTTTAAAACATTCAATAAAAATCATCCATGCTTTTTTTTTTTTTTTATCAAAGTCAGGTATTTGTCCAAATATGAACTTGCCAAACCTGCATTGCATAATGATTAAGTGTAAACTTTAATTTTACACCAAATAGAAAAAAAACTATCCGAAATCGTTAAGGTAACATGATATCTCAAATATTTTGTTTCTTGGGTTTCTCATTATCTATAAGCGAATGCTATTGAAAACACATCAGAAAGCAGCGATGGTAAATAAAATTATCAATTAAGATCTTCGAGACACATGCTTCACTTTCTAGTATCTATAAATAAATCGACTGTCTTCCATTAAGATATGAGAATGATTCAGCAAAATGTTAATGCGATAGAAATATAATTCAATTTTTATATTAGTCATCATGCTTAGTAGGAATTCCAAAGTGTTACTACACGAAGTAAAAGTCTAAAACATGTCACCATATAAGGGCACTTGATTGAGTAGATTGAATTTTCTAGAACAGGTACAGGTACCTTTTTATCCGAATGCTGCTATAATTCAACTGATGCTTGTTCACGGTCGACACTCGGCTAACCGGGAGATTGGTCGGTTAATCTATATTGAGTATGCGGCTATATCGGCGGTTGGTCTGTTAATCGGGTTGGCTAAAGTCTGTTAATCAGGTGTTATCGATAAAATCATTGAAAGTTCAGCATGTTTCATTGTATAACTTTCTAAATATATTTTCATCATAAAAAGTATTCATGTCTAACAAAACAATTCAATGTACTGAATTCAGTGGTGTAATTATTACTTTTCTAGCTTCGATGTACGATCTATAAAATGAAAAGGCGGGTTACTCATCAATAAATATATACACATTTTACACACATAAAATGTACACAAAATGACACATTGGTTAAATTTACTTGCATTCAATATTTTGAACATCGAAAAAAGAAAGGCATTATGCTTATTAACCATATTGATATCATTGTGTGAAAAATCTACACGAAAATCTGTATTTTGGTGACATAAGTCAATCTTTATTTAAAACCTGGTCTGTTAATGGGTCGGATGTATAAAACCCGGTCTGTTAATTGGTCTGTTAAGATTTATGAATGGCAATTAAAGTATAATTTTATTGCTATTTTGGGTGTTATCGGATCAAATGAGTAGGCTCAAGACGAGCGGCTAAAATATACGAAAACAACACATGAGCAATGAAACATAACATATACGGAAACAACACATGAAATTGAAAATTGATAAAAATGGTTTCAAAAAGTGTAATATTAAAGTAATATTAATTTCATCCAAGAATGATCGCATATATCATGTTGATTCTGTTTAATTGTCATGAATGACACAAATGTGTCATCTACATTGGTAACCAGTATATAAATCAGAGATAAACATCATAATGTAACTAAACACCAGTAAGTAAATAAACTCATCATAGATACCAGGACTAAATTTAATATATACGCCAGACGCGCGTTTCGTCTACAAAAGACTCATCAGTGACGCTCGAATTCAAAACAGTTTAAAAGGCCAAAATGCAGAAATAAACAATACCCCCAATCCGGACCCTCATGGTATAAACGAGAATCTGGATGGAAACACAGAATATAGAAAAATATATAAGAACAGAAGAGAGTGATACATTGCTAAAAACGAGAGAAAAATAATACTTGTTTAAGAATACACACATGAAACACCGATGGCTGTTGAAACAGTAACGGATTGCGATGTACTTATATTGGTGACAAATTCTAGACGTTTACATGCGGACAACTATGGTGGCAGGTTAATGCCATTTTGTGTTTTAGCGCTTTAGCGTTTTCGCCTTATATATTCTATATGGCGAAAACGCGAAATTGCGAAATCAAAAACGCGAAAACGCGAAACCGATTTCTCGTTTTCGACTTCGCTTTTTCGCGTTTTCGACTTCGAGATTTCGTCCTATAGAATATGAAAGGTGAAAACGCGAAATGGACTTCACCGGCCACCATAGACAACTGTAGTTCTCCTCTGCACTTCTGTAGAAAGGAACTAAACGGAATAAAATAAATTGAAACTTAAAATAACCAAATGTAGCTGCATTAGCTCCTTTCCGTTTACTTCTTTAGAGTGATTTGTAAACAACATATGATTAAGTAATAGAAGAAAAGAACCAATTGGATGATGCTGACGAATTAGGATTTAACCTCCAGTGACAAATATCATGTTCATTTTCACTTTCATTCGGAAATGAGAACGTGCTACTTCGAACAGACACAAAAATTAATGCTGATTGAAAACGTCAATAAAAAATTCATACATATTCCAGAGGCCAATCAATATCACGCTATATTAAAGTGACACACCCTTCAATAAAATGTAAAGAAAGTCAAAATAAAAATGCTCTTTCTAGGATACTGTGGCACCATATTGTCATTTTTGTTTACTCAGGAACATCTCATTCTTAAATTTTTCAAGGAGAAAATATAAAGATAGCAAAATTATTGTCGTAGCTAAATAACTCTTAACTGACATAATTTCAATTGTCCAACCCATTAACAGACTTTATTCCCATAATTTTCACTAAGACGTGATATTATTCACGTTATTTTACAATTATGAAATATTTACTAATGTCAATTTATTTTTTAGAACCACAGTACTATTTTTTATCCTTTAAATGATATTTAAATTTGTTTGTTTCGCCTTTTATTAAAAAAATTGCTATGTGTATAAGCATAACTACTACATACTTGCGTGACGCCTTTTAGTTTCACTGAAAACTGCGCAGACTAAGAAATGTTTTTACAAGTGCAAAATGTTCTATGATAGATATCATTTTGTCAGACACTTTTCTTTTTTTGATTTGGTTCTGATAACATGCCAAAAATCTGTATATTTAATAGAGTTTAACATTAAATAAAGCGTTTTACTCTTAACAGACGTATAACCAACCCGATTAACAGACCAATCGCCCATATAGCCGCATACTCAATATAGATTAACCGACCAATCTCTCGGTTAGCCGAGTGTCGGCCGTGTTGTTAGACCCCCATTTAACGTTAGACACCATCGTTTATATTGTATAAACATGAAGTTTTCAAGAGTTGATGATCAGCAAACCAAATAACATGTTTTCAATGATAAAAATAAACAGGAATCAAATAAAAACAAAATAAGCCAAAAAAACGGCAAATTACAATACAAAAGTCATTACTATTTCTGTAACGAAACGGACATTGTTGATTATTTACTCCTGTCTTTATTTTGTAGACGAAAACGGTATAAACACAAAGATCTATCTGCTGCACCTGATGTGTATTATTCAACAGTGACAGGCGACCAGATACATGAAAACCAATCTCATACACTGGATGGGGCGAACGCGGATACAAGTGATGCAAATATTATGCTTTCGGAAAATAAAATCAACAGATACACTGGTAATGATCAGCAGGAAATCAACCAACAGGGAGCAATGTATGAACAAGCAGTGGTGACAGATAGCAATGAGTATGATGTGTCAAGTACAAGCCGGAAATACAGTCCGAAGGCCGAGGAGGATGTCGGGTATTATGATCACAATCGAGATGCTGATACGATGTATGATGCGACAGATACAAAAGGATTGATTCAGAGAAATGAGATGAGTCAAATATATGACCATACCAGAAAAATTAATGATGATTATGATGTGTCCCACGCCTATCGACAGCAAGACAAGACTATTAATGAATCGGTGTATTCCCAATCAGATTTCTGATTGCGTGACATCATTTTTGAACCTGAAAGTGACATTCACAGAATCAAACTATAACAGGTTTATGACGTGCATGATATAAATATTTTTTTGTTTATTCTTAGCTTTTAAGAAAGTTGTGTTTCATCGTTTATTTTTTTTTGCCATTAAAATTTTAAGTAACATTTCAGTGTTATTTATAAATAATATATACTATGATCACAAGATAATTGAAAAAAAAACTGCTTTTATAGCTTGTTAGTCCTCTCACTTGTAAGACAGTCGCATTTAATTGCATTATATTAATAACAATGTTAGTGCATAACATATATAAACGTCAAAAATTAGGGTACAGCAATCAATGTTTGGGTATAATCTTAGCATTATAAAAGCAAATATCTGTTCAAAAAGATAAAGTGCAGCAAAAAGCGATCGTGTATTGAACATGTTGAATGCAGTTCCATTCTTCTCTGTTATTAATTCTATGACTTTGACTTCATGTATGTACACTCAACTTAGAGCAACACTATTGTATCCTAGTCACAATCTTATAAATCTAATAAGAAATATCCGAAATAAAGATTGAACGCGAGACATCACCTGTAACGCATGTATCAACCTCAGTATCAGTTCAGGATAATTCCTGAAAATTAAAATATAATTGAAAATAAATGTGATGACGTAACAAAGTGTACAAAAGTTTCTGAGGATTCACAATAGCATTAAAGATAATTGAAATATCTTTGACTCTATCTTAAAGTTTTAAATCATTTTATTTTATCCGACAATGATTTAAATTGTGGCTAATTGAGTTAATGATTTAAGACTATAAAATATATGCTTCAACATTTTAGAAAAAATATCCGTTGTATGTTGGCTATATACATGTACATTCACGTATAACTGACACAACGTCTATGCTATACATATTTATTTCAAAAACTGTCTTTGTTATCTTAAACAAACGTGTTGCCAAAAAATATTATGCAATTTCGTACAAGTATCAAAATAATCGGGCGAACGTGGGTTATCGTTCTTTTCGCATGAAAACATTAGCCCAAAATTATAAAAATTAACCACGTAACAGTCATGAGAAATGTGTATCGTTGCATTTGACATCAATTGCAAAACACGCGTAAACAAAACTGCATACAAAGAATTAGAATCCAGTTATTATAATCTATCAATTTTCAACTTTTAAAAACCATCATCGTATTGGTTGTTTTCCTCTGTCATTTTGTTATGCAAATAACAATTAAAAACAATAACACAGTTTTGACAGCATTATTTTATCGTTGGTTCAGGTATTGAAAATAAATTCACACTTTACATTTTCAAAGCAGAAATTTCATTAGATATTGTTTTAAAATTAAATTAGTATAAAGCATAATACATGTATATCATTTGATATTCAATTGGAAAAGAACAATTGGCATGGGTTATTATTTACAGTCTACATCATTCAATGTCAAATCAAAATAGATATGAAAAGAGGTCAAACATTTACTATTTCAACCATCGGGTATGTTAGCATAGATAGAATACTTTGTTGGTATAATGAGACAAAAGGAGATAAACACATAATAAGTCATGTGTATAAAATATTTGTAGTTATGAATTGGAATATTGGTTTACCCGAGTCACAGTATAGATAAAAAAAATCTGGTATACTGGATATAAAATTGAGAATGGAAGCGGGGAATGTTTTATCGAGAAAACAACCCGACAAAAGAGCAGAAAACAACCCATGGCCATCAATGGGTCTTGAACATAGCAAGAAAATCTCCCAACCGGAGGCAATGTTTAGCTGACCCTTAAACAAATGTGTATTAGTTTTAGAAAAAATATGTCACACACAATTCTTAAGTAAAAATGCACGTATTACCAATTGAAAGGAGCAAGGACTGTCGTTCAGATGATGAACCAACACAAAACAATTTAATCAAGTAACAAAAAATATAACGTTGCTGGACTTATAATTGAATTTGAATTAGAAAAAAATATCATAAAACCGGCATATTTGAAAGACTATGGTGAATACATACATTAAACACTGAGGAGACATATTATTAAACGGGCCCTTAAACTAGTTATATTTAGATTCAACTGAGATCAACTTTGCCTGAAGAAGATGCAAACTAAATGATTTTAAAATCTATAAACAGAAAATTGTGGGAAAGAAATATGAACCATTGCAGTATCGTGATATTTACTACAATGCAAGCATAATCCTTATGAGAAAGGTTAAACAAATTACGACTTAACGTGTCGGAAATTTAAGATAACGAATCGACGCGCTTTTGAAATTTTCGTGTTTACAATAAAATTAGAATTAAATTATATTTGTCTACTTTTCGAAATTTAAACTTGGCGCTCCTTTAAAAGTTTATCACCTTAAGAATAAATAATGTTACTAGTTTATTTTAGGATGTCACAATCGCTAACATGATAGCGGGAAACAGGTCAGGACAATTCAAACATATCCATGGTCATTTAGAAGCAGATATCACACACTGGTCGACATGGTCATAACATTATGAATGATCTTTTACTAAAAGAGGCGCGAATGATAACGAGGGACAGTCAAACTTATAGATCGATATTAAACTGAGAACGCCATGGCTAAACATGAAAAGGACAATAGTAAACAAGACTAAACATAGAAAACTAAAGACTTAGCAACACGAACCCCAACAAAAATTGGGGGTGATCGCAGGTGTTCTGGAAGGGTAAGCAGATCCTGCTCCACATGTGGCACCCGTTGTGTTGCTCATGTCATCATGGTTATTACAAATCTGATAACAAGTTTAATTCGGAAGGTCACATTCGTGAAATGGGAAAGGGATTGTATTTAAGACGTAAAGAACATATCCGATTTCATCTGTGAAACGATAAGTCCTTAACGATCAACCAAATATTACTAGTATGTTATGTACATAGTGCCGTTATGTTGTTGGGATGTACAAGCATCCGACCACGTCCACTTTCATCTCTAACCATGTGATGAGTTAAGCTTTTGTCATCTGATTTTTACAGTTTGTTCTTATGTTACACTGTTATACCACTGTCCTAGTGTAAGGGGAAAATCCCGCTTACATGGTTAACCCCGGTCCAAAGTTAGGAGCCTGTAATTCAGT